>NC_083597.1:31747620-32050651 GCF_020882245.1 Rhopalosiphum padi | reverse complement strand
TAAATATAAATTACTTTTTTTCTTCATTTTTTTAGAGGACGTAGTATGCATGTCTTCATAGATTGAAACTTCATTTGGATACCTTCTTTGAACAGCTGTTTGAGGTTCAATAGATGTTATTTCATAGTTATTCCATTTTATTTCATAACATTTTATTCCTTTATTAATACGCTTTTTAATAATTTCTGTCATTAAAATATTTGCTTGGAACTTATCATCATACATTAAATGCCACCTAGTAAGTAACGGTAAAAATTTTTCTATTGCGTACTCTTTTTCCCAGCACAGTTTGGTCGATGCAAAATTCTATAACATATTAAATATAGATATTTAAATTTAATTTAATATGAACCTATGCCATTCTACCTATTTATTTTTTTAAATTTATACCTACAATAAAAGCATTAATATCTGGTAAAATCCATTTTGCAGACACTTTTGGATAATTTGGTACTTTTAAGAATTCTTCAATAATTTCTTCAGATGGAAAGCTTTTATTTTCTATAGCTTTATTTCTTATTTTCAACTCTAGCTTTGTTTCATTAGTTTGTAATTTAATATCCATGGTAGCAGAATTTAAAACTGTATCACTTCTCCAATGTCTCAAACTTGAAAAATCAATAATATATTAATATGAAAATGAAAATAAGAAATACAATTTAAAATTACCGATCAAGGACAGAATCATCATCTAGTGATTGAAGAAACTTAATTGCAGTATCTTTTCCAATACCCGTAACACCTTTTTCATCATAATCACAACCACATAGTAATGATAAAGCAATCATTTTGTGACGTCCAATTTTTAAATTGTTTTCAATTGATTCCATGCGATAAACATCAACAGATCCATTTCCAGATGCATTAAAATTTCTATATACAACACGAGCACCATACAAAAAACAATCACTATCTTGAGTCACAATTCCACTCACAATCTAAAATTGAATTATTATTTTTAAGTTGATATTTTTTTTTTTTATTATTATTATTTTCTGATTGAAAAACATAGCTTACAAAAAGTACAACAACAAAAAAAAGAATAAACAATAAGAATATAGATAAATATAAGTAGTAAAATCCAGTGGCATATGCAGAAATGTACAATACACGAAAGTGGATGGTTATAAAAAAATATATACAATTATGTAAAATGTAAATTTTTTTAATGAGATCGTATTAATTTAATATTATACGATGACAAATAAAGAGAAAGGAAAATCAACATAATTAACAAATAAACAATGAAAATTTAATAATACAGGTTATTTAAACTATGTAGCTAGTTTTATTTGATAAAAATATAATTATTAAGTTACTGGTAGTTAAGAACTAAATTAAAATTATTGGGAACTTTAAAAAATTTTACAGTAATTTTTAAGAATTTAGTTTGTAGTTAATTTATTTATGATTATAATATTATAAGGTATTAAACACATTTTAAAAATAATAGCATTATGTATAAAGCTATTTTTACTATGTATTACTGTATTACTTATTGAAGGTGGATCTATAATTACTAAAGTGACAGCTGTAAGACATAACGGCCACGTTGATGGTACATACTATGTACTATTATTAAACAACTGTGACAATAATAAACACAGAATATGTCAAATGTGAATATAGAAGTCTATTTTTGTCTTTGATTTCATTTTATCACAATTTAAATACTATTTAGATTTTTAATAAAGTGAAACAATCATTTGGTAGGAAGAAATGTTGAACACCCAAATCTCCCTCTCACCTGAAGGTATGCCACTAGTCTACTGATGTGGAATATTAATGTTGGAATATATTAGTAGAATTATTATACTGTAACCAATATAATATATAGATAATATAAAATCAATTTTATTATTTGAGTAATACATATAAATGTACAATTATTAAAGTTATATCTTTAAGAGCTAAAAATTAGTAATTTATTAACAATAATATAATACTAACCCCGTTTTTATTAAGTATAGCACATAACTGTTCTGCTTCTCCAGGACTATAAACACAAGTTACTCCCATGATATTCAATAAAAATTCACACTGAAAATAATAAATATATTAAATAAAATATTTACAAATTTTTATTCTAAGAAATTCTATTACTATAACTAGTGTTGGTTCTACCAATCATAAAAGTATTTAAACATTATTCTGTTAGATTCCAATTATAAATTAAAATACAACTAGTTCTTGTATCTACTAAGTACTTTAAAATTTTTTTCTTTACATTTAAGCATTAAATCTATACTTACTTGTTTTTGAAATGAATTTAGTCGTTTACGAACAATATGAGTCTTTGTTGGTGCTTTATTTCCATTAATACGTTTTTCTATTGTACCATATTTTAGAAGTGGTGCTTCTCCATCCAAAACAAATATTGGTATGACGCCAATTAACAATAAATTACAAGTACGAAAAAATAAATTCCTAAAAGAAAAATAAAAAATAATTAGTTATACTTATAATAGATAAATATAAATAAAACTAATAAAAAATGTTACAGATACACTAACTTCAAATAGATACTATATAATATACATAAAAAGTAATATTATTTGGTTCACCTTAAATACATGTTTTTTTGGCTCATATTTTGATTGAAGTTTTCACTGTCACACACCCAACCACTTAAATCAATCGCAATTACCTTGCCGTGTAACTCCCAAAGAGGCATTTTTTCGGCCACTGGTGTTAACAATGACCAAAGATTTTTTACACCCATTTTAAAAAAAACAGCATACAATTATTGACGAAAAAAAAATAGACATGCGAATTTTTTATACCATTATTAATATAAATTTTTAAAATCAATAAATTAAATGTACCTATTGTACCTATATAACAAAGGGGTATCTAATCTAACCAAACTAATACATTTATTGTATACTATTAAATGTAAATTAATATTTAACAGCAATACAAATCGAAAATCGCCATTTAATATCTTAAAACAATCAACAAATATACAAATTACTAACACAGAAATCTATAAAACATAATTAAATTTATAATTTATTCAATTGTTTCGGTTTTTATAAAAAGATATCAATAGAAAAACAGTTATCCTTATCATAAATTTAAAATTAAATGGTTTGTGTTTATCATGCACGGGATGGGGCCAGTTGGACCCCGTGATAAGAGTTGGACCCCGTGATAAGAAATTATAAGTGATAACAGAAATTAAAAGTTCGAACACTAACCTCAAATCGCAAAAATTCAAATTAATACCAACTATTCAACATTGTAAATAATTCTACTACGATTTTTGAGTATATAAATTTCTCAGCCTGGTCCCCAGAACCAGATACATTATTTATCCGTCGTATTCTGTCGGTCGAAATTAATAAATTACCGTTATTCAACATTTTAACGACTTTAACGGGCAACGAATAACGATTACTTGTTTTACGTTTGCTGCCCCTGGCTGGAAGTTTGGTTCAACATTTAACATAAGTAAAACTTGTGTATAATAAGTGCCTAAATCAATTGTTTGTAATATATTTGAATGTTTATTAATTAATTAATATCCAACTAGTAAGTACTACCTTTATTTTTAAGTCATTGGCGCAACTATAGACCTAAATAACAAATGTTTGTTATAGAATTTCACACATTATTACTTATTTGTATGTTGTACATTAACAACTTATATATTATTACACTCATAAAGTAAATAATTTCCTTATTATTTCAATATAAATATATAATACATAAATACTTTACAACTCATAATAAGTTATAAATTACATATATTTTATATTTATCAATAAGATCATTACATGTTATTTTAAAATTATTTTCCTTTTTTTCTTTGTTAATCGTCTTAGTTGCACTGTGGTCTCTATGTTACACTGTCCTATAAATGTTAGTATTCTATCTTATGTGTTTTATGTTTTGTTAATAGGTACATGTTTAACATAATTAACAGTGTAACAACAATTCATAACAAAATTAGTAAGTTCCATCAATATTTGTATTTAGTCTAGTATATAAATTGTTTTTTATTTGCTGTGCGTATTTATCATATTGCCTTCAAAGCTTAACCTGGTTTCAACCTAAATTTGAACAATTCCCTTATTAGTCAATCATTGATGAAAAAAAATTAGTTTTAATTTTGAGAAATTTTTATTACTTCAAATACTAAGTTATATGTAAATGTATCATAAATAGAAATCGTGTACTGGATATTTTTGCTTTTTAATGGTGTGTATGAAAACAAATTGTTTTTAATTATTGTTATTGTTGACAATATTATACCTATTATTAAATAATGATTAATTTATATAATAAACAGAAAGACAGTCTTTCAAAGATTGACTATTGTTGAAAATCAGTTCTTTTAGAATTACAACAGTACACAAATAACCTCACAGAAATTGTATAATTTTTATTTTCTGAATAAACATGATTTGTTATGTTTATGGTTGAATAATGTAAATTTACTTTTTTAAATTAGAAATTATACTTCCAGATCTGAAAGAAAAATACTACAAGGATTATCAGAGAATCTGTACAGTAACTGAACAGAAACAATGATCTGTTGATGTTTTTGAAGAGGACTGTTCTCCAAAATCATGACTATGTCCACAACAAATTGGACCTTAGTACCTATGTTGTAAATACTGTGAATATTGTAATTCATTTAAATTTAATTTTCTACTTGTCCACTTACAAAAAACTATTCAACTGGGGAATTAATTGTACTTATTATTGTAGGCGGTCTGTTATTGTTCAATGTTATAAATTATAATATTCCTTTTATTATTAAATTATGTAATTTATTAAGTTTATTGTTATTGAATTATTTTATTTATAAAATTTACTGTTATTTAATTATATTATTATTAAGTGAGTAACTACCAGTAAAAAATTATACTTTATTTTTTCAAAAATGATGATTTTAAAATAAATTATAGAGTTAATAAACTAACGTACCCATTACATTTTTTTTTAAATACTACTTAAAAATTAAAAAGTGATGTTCTTCTTATTAAAATTAATCTTATAATGTTTATACAAAAACTGTATTTAAGCATTTTCAGATCTGTTGGTTGCAGTAAGAACTATTTATGAGAAACTGTTTTGCTTTCAATTTTTAATCCTAACTATAAAAAAATTGAGTAAGTGGGTGTTGCTTTGCTGTACAATAGGTTAATAATGGGTGTACTGACATTTAAATTCAATGAAATAAAATCATTATATCAGAAAAACAATTATGAACAAAGATGTTCTATCAGCCTACATTATTACTAAGTAGATTTGATGGCATTGTGAATAAAGTAATTAATTTTACTATTGCATTAGTACAGCAGTAGGTTAAATTCATTTTTACAGGAAAAACAATGCATTTGAAAATGCCATTATATGTATAAAAATATAATAATATACTTGCTATATAACTTCTTATGAAGAATCATGTATACAATTTCCAAAACTTAAAAATAGAAGAAAGACAACTTTTAACTACGAAAAAGTTTGTTCTTTTTTTGAAATTTGATAGGTAAATGTCAAGGTATAAACTTATAATACTTATAAAAACAAATCAAGACTTATGAATTATGATTATCCTTATATTACATTTTTAAGGTTTTTTACACAACACAAAAAGTTTTATGGACATTTGTGATCTGTGTTTTGTTTATATTTCAATAATATTAGTTATAGCCAGGCTGTCAGATCCTTATTTCTTTCATCAGTAGAAGGGGTTTATATAGGCAAGTTCTATACATTATAATTATTTTTTAAAAATAAAATATTGGTTGGTCGGTTGATTCTTCTATTATTCTATCTCTATGATACAATTTATTTTATAAATTATTTTGTCATACAGTACACCTCAAATAGTGAACGCATTATGTATTTTATTAAATTGGCATACAGATTTGAAGGTATTTTGTATAGGCAACCCTACCGCACATTCAATATTTTCGCTATTTTCTATTTTCCTCATAAACTATTGCATAATATTTAAAAACTGTCGACTCATTTATAATTATATAACTGTCCAAATTCTGATTTTTTTATGAATTTTTGTCCAAAAATTCAATTTATTATTACGTTTTCAAAAATCTAATTCCAAAACTAAACCCTTTAATACTGGCCCCATCTAGATAAAATCTTCAATGATCGACGCAGATGCGTCCCTAGATAATCTTCCAAATACTAAAGGTTTTTCAACTCAATTATTTAGACGGTAAGTGGTGATTTAAATTTAAAGTTTTCAAAAAAGGAAATTGGCGGGAAATTTGGTTTTAGCAATTTCTTAATTTTAAAATTAAAATTCAACATTTTTGAGAACAAAAATTTGATCTCAAGGTGTCACTGCATTGAACCTCGAAGATTTCGAAACGATACAACTATGAACTATAATATTAAAAAGTTAGTACTTCAAGTTGAACCTCAAAATCTATGGATGAATATCATAATAACAACATATTATATCATGTGTTAAAATAACGAGTTGTAAAATGCGAAGTTTTAGAAAAGTTATGTTGTATAACATAAAACTTTTTAAATATTTATTTTATTTACTTAATGCAAGTCTGCGTCATATTCAACATTAGGTACTTAGGTCAATTTCTTTAATGAATCTGGTTTCAAAGTAAATAATTATATTTTTCAGTTATATAAAAGTTTAACATTACCCTAAACGGTATAATAATACTGAATCTTCTACATTTTAATTACCAAAAGCAACAAAAAAATTATGAAAAATTACGACTAGGTACAATTTGTAAGAAATACGATATATTCGCAAACGTCAAAGTCATATAATATTCTATGTAAATAAAAAAACTACATTACTTATTATACGTACAATTACAAAAGGTAGACCTTAAACACCTTTTCAAAAGCGTAAATATTCTTAATTTCGTACTGTGTTTCATCATTATCTATGAGTACTATTATTACTTATTAGTACTGTATACTTGCATTAAATTGTTAAATTTTAGGAAGGCATTCATATTTAGTAAAACACTAGGTAAGTATACATATTATTTAGAAATAGTTTTTCATCAAATCATATCGAGAATCATGCGGCAATGATATGATATATTATAATTTTGAAAAAATTTTACGAAAAAACTATTGTCTCTACAGCTATAAAAGTTACGTTCCTAAACAATGGTTAGGCCTCTCCAAAAATTACCCTGTAGTTGGGGTACCTTTAACCCCCCCCCCAAATATATTTTTGAAAAACCTTAGTGGTCGTTCTACGTGTCTGAAACTCAATATTCTGGTATTTTTGAGGATTCTGATTAAAAGTGATATCTTTTGTCGAGACCGTAAAAGCCGTTTTTACCCCACTTTGGGGCTTTGGAATTCCGAAATTTGAGTTTTTTAGTCGAGTGTTACTCGGCCGGGTTTCGATGTAGGGGCATAGTTTCTTCACCAAAAGTTTTGTTTTAAGTTATTTTACATAAAATCTTTCGGTGGTCGGAGGGTCCTATGCCCCCCTCATGAATATTTTGAAAAATGTTTATTTTTTGTTCCACGTTTCTGAAATTCGCAGGTTCGATTTTTTGTAGATCGGTGATCAAAATCGGCGTCTTGTGTCGAAACTGTAGGAGCCTTTTTTACCCCTCTTTTTGGCGTAGGAAATTAGGATTTTGCAGTTTTTGGACTTTGTTGCCACGAAACACTTAGACTTTGGGTGGTTAGAGCAATTTTTTTCTACGCATCGTTAAAAAATTTTTGTCAAAAATCGAACGGTACCAAAACCAAAGAAATCGGACGTTTTGTTGGAAAGTTATGATTTTCTTTTTCTTTTTTGGTACTTAGATTTTACGTATTTTCTGAATTTTTTGAAATTGAGTTTTTGTTCAATCTTTTTGAAATTTGAGTGCTGACTTATAAATGCCATGACGAGTTATAAAGGTTCTATGGTCAAAATGCCTAGGATCATTATTTACCCCGTAATCGGGGTGCGAAAATAGTTGAAAATTGAATCACTTGTTTTTTTGTATACACATACGTTTCTTTGTGGTATACCCCCGTATATCGATTTAACGAATTATATTTTTGAACTTTTTACTCGTTTTAGGTTTGTTCGCGTTTCAACGTTTGGCAATTACGCCATCAGCATAAAAAATAATTTATTTAGAAGTAATTTTTCATCAAATCACATCGATAATACATTTATTTAATGTTTATACCCCTCGTTTATATAAGCAATTTCGTTGTATATATGAGATACGACCATCATTTTTAAAATGTACGACGCAGTCAGTCGATCACTCGATCGTTAGCCATACAATTTTTAATAAGTCGTTTTACTCTAACACTATATTTTATGATCCTTCATTAAGTAAAACTTAATTAACTATTCAGTATTCGACTCGCAATCAATAAATTAAATTCATCAACCAAAATTGTGTTGATATTTGATTTTCATTCCTTAAGAAGAACCGACTAGGTACCAAACAATAAATTAAACAACCGTACAAGATCTGACTGGAACGGGATATAACAGTGTTATATATCAACTAGGTACCTAGGTATCAATAATTGTTCATATAACTGATGAACTTTGAATTTCAATCATCAAAATTAACGATATATACTCCTAAAAAATGCTTATAATTAAATGTATATTGTTGTGAATGTATAATAATAATATGACAAGTCTCAAAATGTATTAACGCTGAACAATAGGTATAGTAAATTACAAAATGACAAGTGTAATATTATGTTTTCTATTCAAAAATTTGTCATTGTTCGTTTGTAGATGAGGTTAATCCCACATAGAAGAATGATAAATGGTGAAATCTAAAGTTTATCGATAGAGAATTTTATGCAGATTCCATTTAAATGGTCAGTGTAATGAATTTTTCAGTAGTTAAATAGATAACTTTCAAAAAGCATAAAAAAGCCAAAAAACAATACAAAATTAGCTTTATCAATATTATCATATATTATACATTAAGATAATGAATTATTAATTAGTATAACCATGGTTTTAGTTTTATAAGGTTACCACTTCGAATGTCTGATAAACAATTGCGGTTATGTTCAATTTTTACGTAAATAATAATTATACGTTAATTTGATAATTTGTATTTTTTTAATTTTACTTTTTAGTATTTACGTTCTAAGTAATTAGTTTTTGTATAATTAAATAATATGTTCTTTACCCTGTACAGTATACAAATTACAGATTTAAACAGTTCTCTTTAGATGTGGTCTTCATCAGTCATTCTTATAGTCATTGGAAACAACCGGTTTGCATAATATGTAGATTTAATTAACAGTATAACAGTATAATTATTTTTACTTTCTAGGTACAATGTATCGATAAATAATTGAAACCATTGCAAAAAACAAGTTAAATTCATGCTATCTACAACATTCATATTCAAATCTTCATAACTTAAATCATGTAAGTTCTGTATAGTGTTCCTAATGTTCCTATAATGTAGTACTCATTTAAGGTTTATTACCTATTAGCATATCTGAAACAACTTAAGAGATACACTGACAAGATAATTATTTATCTTATAAAGTTGTAGTCAGGTGTTGGTTGATACCTGTGATTTTGTAATTGTTGGCTGATCAATTTTATAGTAGTAGTAAATGGTGATAGAATTACTATTTTATAATATTAAAAAGGTTGTATATATCTATATTGTTATTTTTGTACTTTTCTATATCAAGTATAGATAATAATAAATAATATAAGTATATATA
Source organism: Rhopalosiphum padi (assembly GCF_020882245.1). Taxonomy (NCBI): domain Eukaryota; kingdom Metazoa; phylum Arthropoda; class Insecta; order Hemiptera; family Aphididae; genus Rhopalosiphum; species Rhopalosiphum padi. The sequence goes on along the minus strand of NC_083597.1, from coordinate 32,040,964 downwards.
CTTTAGGTACACAACTATAACACAAAGATGTTTGCTTTAATAATATTGATTAAAGATTGGTTTCTATTTTACATTAAATTTCATTATAATATTGAGCTATTGAAACAATTTTCAAAATTATTAATATAATATAATTAATATAATTTTTTTTTTCCTAATTATAGTTAGCAAGATACACTAACTGAAGTATACATGTATCCAGGCCAATAAGGAGATTATTCTGTTTGGAAAAACATCTGAAAAAACTGTTCCTACTAACATAATTGTTTATCCGGTAAGGTAGAAGAGTTCATATTATCTGAATTACTATAGTGTGTCACTTTACTATTATAAAAGTTATTTTATGAATACTATCTATATTTTATTAGTCTGTATATTACAGCCATAGCAACACAGGGAATCAATGCAATTTGATACTGCTATTAATTATGTTCATAATTATTTAAGTTTTAATTTAACCTAAAACAATATTTTTAGATATTTATAGGCATTGTTACACATACAAAATAAGAGATTTAAATAATACATTCAATTTTATAATATTCTACTCTTTCTTATAGAGGAAAGAAATAATATAAATTTTTATGTTTAATCAATATACATAATACATTGTCAAAATGCATTTAATGTATACTTAAAATCAGTATTGTATTAATTGCTATCTGGTTAACTGTCTGCTATTTTAGTGTTCCTGTTTACTTATTTTTCATTTTTATCACAATAGTTTAAACATTTTAAATAACCAGATATTCTATAATATTGTTATCATAATTAACAAATAAAAATACTACATTGGTGATGGTTATTTTACATTTATAATCAAAAAATGTATGCTTATGGTTTTATTTATATGATTTTGTTTTATTGTTATAGTTTGCAAAGAAGAGATTCCAGATAAATTAATATAATAGTGACTAACATGGACTACTCAAAAAAGATGTGTTGTTCGCATACAAACTAATCGCTATCCAGCAAGCTGTCAATATTACTCTATTGATAAATATCTGACAATTGATTATCAAACAAAGTTTGTCGGTTTAAATGAAATAAAAGAAAACTTGATACAAATATTATTGTGACAATTAATATTATTTTTTTTTACTTTAACTCCTTATAAGGTGTAAAAGGCTTTTATTTATTGACTTTTTAATGTGTCAACAAACTAATTAATTTTATTATTATTTTTACACTATTTAAATCAAATTTCATCTATAAAAACAAAAAAATTGAAATAGTGACTTCTTGTATTATGGATATTTACATTCTTTTAACAAACTGTTTTGTATTCAGACCTTACAAATTTACAACTTATACTTTTTAATATATAAATTAAAATTAAGTCATTAAATTTAATTTCTTATTTAATGACAAACAAAAGCAAAATATAACATATATATTTATATTTGGGCAATATAATGTTTAATAGATATATAAAATAACAGTTTTATAATTTATCCATAACTTATAACTGATGTGTATATTAACTTATACATTAAATATTTATAGATTTTAATCAAGTAAATGCTATTTCTAAGATTTATCTATGCTTTATAAATTATGTTGAGTTTACTACTGATATTAATATGTATGTATGTTTTTGAAACTGCATTAAAAAACGATAAAAAAAAAATCACAAATAATTGTTAATGAATATTAAATTAATTGCATTGCATCAAATCCAACATATTATAAAAGAGTACAAACACATACATTTTTTGTCATATAAGACATAATCAAAATTGTTATGAATTTTGTGTTACACACTACACAGATTCACCAGTATAAGATCACAACATACTATTTTTGGTCATTTGGGTTTAAGTGGGTGTGGGTCATTGACAACTTTATAGTATCTCTTATGAATAAAAAGGTTGACTGAGTAATATTATAAAATATATATTTTTGTTACATTTGTTACACAGTGTAACTTAGAGCTTTTTCATTTTTCGAAATTTTCAATTTTCATTCGCTTTTCCTAGGTCACCTGGTGGTCCAACGACAATTTATCACAGAAGTTAAAATGTTGTACATGTAATTCCAAACCAGAATCAGTTTTTCTTTTTTCCAAAAACTCGTTATTTCAAATTTTTGGTTTTCAAAAATCGTTCGACCTAAGTACGACGTTTAAAAATCCTTATTAACGGTTTTTCGAAAAATCAAAAGCATACAACTTATGAAGCTGGTTATGGGGATCAATTTTATGTCTCACGACTTTCGTCCTATCTCTCTCGGTTTTCCCGTAAAACACTTCGTAAACGAGAATTTTCATTTTTCGAAATTTTCAATTTTCATTCGCTTTTCCTAGGTCACCTGGTGGTCCAACGACAATTTATCACAGAAGTTAAAATGTTGTACATGTAATTCCAAACCAGAATCAGTTTTTCTTTTTTCCAAAAACTCGTTATTTCAAATTTTTGGTTTTCAAAAATCGTTCGACCTAAGTACGACGTTTAAAAATCCTTATTAACGGTTTTTCGAAAAATCAAAAGCATACAACTTATGAAGCTGGTTATGGGGATCAATTTTATGTCTCACGACTTTCGTCCTATCTCTCTCGGTTTTCCCGTAAAACACTTCGTAAACGAGAATTTTCATTTTTCGAAATTTTCAATTTTCATTCGCTTTTCCTAGGTCACCTGGTGGTCCAACGACAATTTATCACAGAAGTTAAAATGTTGTACATGTAATTCCAAACCAGAATCAGTTTTTCATTTTTCCAAAAACTCGTTATTTCAAATTTTGGGTTTTCAAAAATCGTTCGACCTAAGTACGACGTTTAAAAATCCTTATTAACGGTTTTTCGAAAAATCAAAAGCATACAACTTATGAAGCTGGTTATGGGGATCAATTTTATGTCTCACGACTTTCGTCCTATCTCTCTCGGTTTTCCCGTAAAACACTTCGTAAACGAGAATTTTCATTTTTCGAAATTTTCAATTTTCATTCGCTTTTCCTAGGTCACCTGGTGGTCCAACGACAATTTATCACAGAAGTTAAAATGTTGTACATGTAATTCCAAACCAGAATCAGTTTTTCATTTTTCCAAAAACTCGTTATTTCAAATTTTGGGTTTTCAAAAATCGTTCGACCTAAGTACGACGTTTAAAAATCCTTATTAACGGTTTTTCGAAAAATCAAAAGCATACAACTTATGAAGCTGGTTATGGGGATCAATTTTATGTCTCACGACTTTCGTCCTATCTCTCTCGGTTTTCCCGTAAAACACTTCGTAAACGAAATATTTTTCAATTTACGAATTATACAATAATATTTGAATTTTAAAATACATAAATTTGAATTTTACAATAATTGTACAATAATTGTACAATAATATTTGAGTTTTAAAATACATAAATTTGGGAATTATTTGGGAATTTTTACATTTCACTGTTGGTATTTCTGCATTTTCAGTTGGACCCGATTTTTGCGTTTCTTCCATGAAAATTTCGTGATAAAAAATCTGCTTGTTATCACGGGGTCCAACTGCCCGAGCCCCATCATGCGGGAGCACCAGTAGGCAGTAATTTTTCAGGAAGTAACCACAGAATAATAATAATAATAATATTCTGTGAAGTAACCAAGTTTAACTATTATTAGCGCGCATGGTGGTTTAAATTTAAACTACGGAGTACGGACTATATGTAGGTATCACAAATTATGATGTAGAGAATCTTCTCTACATCGTGATGGGTATCGTTGATTATAGAAAGATTTAAATATATTATAAATTATATTTAATTATAATCGATGTCCGATGATGGAATATTTAAAAAAACAATTTAATTTTGAATTGTTTTGTATTTATATTATTATATTTATATTTAGTATTTTATTAATATTTAATAAATTTGAAATAAATTATAGTAAATATTAAGTTGTAAATAAATATACTTACAAATTTACAATTTAAGTTAAAACACTATTTTGGTATTTTATGAAAAAATTGTGCTTATAGTTTTTAAAATGTTTGATTCTAGTATAAACTACTTATGAAGAACTTTGTATTAAATTCTCAAGTCTTAACAATAAAAATTAAACATTTTAGTATAATTTTGCCATCATTCGAATTAATATGCTTATAACTTGTAAGTTATAAAAATAATTTTGTGTTAAATTTTCAAGTTTCTTGACTGAGCAAAAAAATTATAAAATTTATTGAAATAAAACTTCAGAAAATTGAATTTTAAAAATGTAAATAACTTAAAAAGAAACAAAATATTTTGAAAATATTACCATGTATCGAAAATTATCTTATTCACATTTGGTAAAAATTTTAAGTACCTATACTACCTAACTACCTTTACAGACTATTATAATAATTTTAATATACCGTTATACATTTTTTTTGTAAATATTTAAATCACATACGCTCATAAAAAATGTATTTGATTGGTAAAATTTTCTTAAATTTATATCTAAAAATGTAAAAAGAACCTTTTTTCTAATGTACTAATTTTCAATATAAAAAGATAATTTTTAATGAAATTCTAATTACACACATTTTGTATCTATCGAGACTACGAATTTTGTCATCATTCTAAATTTAAACTCTTGTAAAAAATATCGTGATTATAAATGTTAGATATTTTTAAATAAAAAACTTATGACTACATTACACATACATAAATATATTTACAACCCTTATACCTAGTTTATATAGTATATACCTATCCGGCTATCCAGTATCCTTGCTGTACCCGTCGGTGTTGTATTTACAATTTACCGCGTTTAATGTATCCCTATTACCTACGATGTCGAAGAGTACGATGTTTTAACTATTTCTATTTCTTGAAACATTATATAATTTGTATTTAATATTTATAGCGTATTCAGGTTGATTTATCAACCGTCGTCCATCATGAACATATATTCATGTAACTCCGAAACTTATTAAGTATACGTATACATAAATATTATATATTAACGATTTTATTAGTCATTATTTCGTTAATTAGGTAACATAATTTAAGTATTATGTCTTAAGTCCTTACCAATATAAAAAAGAAGAAACAATAATTTTTTTTATAAACAGACATTTTATTAATATTTTTAATATACCTATAAAAAAAAACGTTTACTGACACACAGGAAAATACATTTTAAATTTCAGAATAATTAAATGAATGAAAAAAAATCAAGTGATGGCTTAACATAGCACAATATTTAGCATAAAAAAAACAAAATTTGTAAAGGAAAAAACTTGTGAGTGACTCATAGAAAATAAAACAAAAAAAAATAAACAATAATTGCTAACATGTTGTAGGCCAAAACAGAATGTGTTGAGAAAAGTTGCCAAAGTGGCTTATTAAGAAATTACAAAAAACAAAACATATATAAATATAAGAAAAAGAGTTGCTAAAGTAGTCAACAATTTTAGAAAAAGTAAAAAAAAAAATATAGGACAGGACGACACAATAAACGAAGAGGGATACAAGATGGCGTAGTTGGAGCAAAATATCGCGAGTCTATGGTTGTAGCAGACCACTGCAGGCTGCAGGTCACCTTTGCTTAGGTCATTCTCGCGAGTCGCGAGTCGCGACCGGTCCTACGAGCAAACGATAAGTGTCGCGTGTGCGTTTGTCCGGGCTCGTGATGGGTCATCCATTGCGGAAGGCTGTAACATTGCAGGTTTACGGCGACGGAGTCGGTACGCGATGTCGTGTGCTACGACATAGTGATGGATGAGGATTCCTGCGGACTGCGGCGGCCAAAACACGGGACGAGCGAATGTGCTGCATGTGCTACGGAACCGACGGTGATCGGTGGCGACACTCGTCCGGCGGGATTGCCGCAGGACGAAAAAAAGAGTCAGTAGTCTGCGCCACAACGTGCCGGGTCCGGTGACGCTGACATCCATATTCCCAACTTTATACTCATCCCGTGAACTATAATTCGCCGCCGCCATCATTATACGAGTCGTCATCATCACCCTTGACCGACAAGACGCTGTCCACCGCGAGATGGGCGTCGCCTGAGGGCCCGTCTTTGACGACTGTAGCCGTTCCTATATCATGTATACGTATCATACCTCATACATAACTTCGCAGCTAATCAAAACGATATCATTATTGAATATATTTAATATATTATTACCACTTAGTACTTATACTAAGAAAGTATTAGGTAACGTTAAATTAAAGTATCACAATTAAAAATGCTATCAATATGCTATTTTGTCAAGCCATATCTGGTTAGATACCTGGATGGAAATAAATGCAACTATCTTATAATTTGTAAAAACTGTTAACTGTATGTGAACGAGTGTCGATTGGTAGTACACACGTAAAAAATTACGCAATGAACGCGCGCGTAGTTTAATAGTTCAACGCCATATCAACAGTGGCGTGTTTACAGGGTAGGCCGACTAGGCCCGACTGCCCGAGTCTACCAAATTTTTATTTGACTGTTTGGTTCCATGTGATAGGAAAAATCTTCCCTAATAGTTATAAGCACACTTTACACACTAGTACACTACAGAATAAAACTGGCCTACCCAATTATTTTGTGCTGAACACGCCACTGCATATCAATTAGCGGCAAAGACGACGAGTAATTTCAGCCTCGCGATGCCCGGAGAACCGGCATCGGTACCTACTTGGGGCATTAGGGGTTCCCTGTGCACCACTCACTAGCGGCAAAGGTGAGGATGGAGGCACAGCAGGCGTGGAACCATAAGAAGTACAAAAAGCTGAAGGAGAAGATAAAGGCCGCGGAGCAATTGGTAAGACAGCAATACCAACCAGCCGACCACCGCACGAGCCACCAGCCAGCAGGAGCAGCTCACCCAAGCCTCAAAGTCGCTCAATCTTAATACTCCGAGCGTTTATGTTGACGCGTCGCGCAAAACGTAATTCGTTGTCGTTTGAAATTCCGTCTATTTTTGTACCATTAGTATGACACGGCCTTATGACGTGTGGTCGCGTCAAATATTAATAAATAATTATTACTAACATTTCAATGTTAATCTATGTATGGTTAACAGTCAATTTTTAAGTCATAATAAATTTGTATTACAAATATTAAAATGTCAATAATAATAATAAATAATATGTAAAAAATAAAATGTTCTGTAATATTATCATTTCATAATCGTTTCCTTAAATTGAAGTATATTTTTTCATTATTATCAAGTGTTGTTTGGCGGACATATCATGTTTCCGGACGAAACATCGTTGAAAACGTAGAATGATGAACTTGAGTGTTTGGTTTGTGTATTTGATGTATAGTTCCACGCTCGTAGGTTTCTTCAAAATATTTAAATAATTCCTTGGCTCCAAGAAGAATATTTAATTTTATATTTTTAATAACTAATATATAAAATAACTATTATAATAATTAAAATATATAATATAAATATTATCCCCACTTGTCCCCATTTTTTTTTAATTTTGCAAAATCTCGTATGAGTTATTTTTTCGCGATACCACAATATTTATATACTTAAATATCTATGTTTTACTTATATATTACTGATTCTAAATTTTTATACATACGTTTAAAAAGAAAATTAATCTATTATTTTTTTCATTTATTGTAGAAATTGAGATATAAATTATTTATCAAACTAATTTGAATTAGATAGACAGAGCGGTCTATTAAATGTATAAAAACCTCAGAAGTACCTACTATCTTTATTACTGACTTGGTTTTAATATTTAATAAGATGTCTAAAATCAAATAAATTAATTTATAAAAAATTCAATTGGAGAAATGATAAAGGATAATGATGATTTATTATCAATTGATCATTTTAATTTTACTTGCTTGTTAGCTTGCTCAAAATATAATATGGACTAAATATTTTAATACCAATGGAATAGTTTTTTATTAATTAAATTTTATTGATGGTAAATTAAATATCGATAAGCAAAAATCAGTTTTTAAAATTACATTGGATATTGGAAATTGTTTTGTGTAGGTATCTGGTATATAATTTTAGTCCGTGATATAGTAAAATATATCAATATTATCGATTGAAATTGAACATTAGACTATTTGAACACCAAACTTGATTTTCCTATAAATTTAAGAGATATTATCAAGAATCATTGAAATATTTGATATTGATTACAAAAAAAATTTTGCCACGGAATACGTCGAATACGACGAGTAAAAAATGATTTTCGCTGTACGGTTGAACGCGACCACCGACCAGAGCCTCGTCCTTGGGGATGGCGTATAACAACAGGTGAAACTCACGCACCGAGATATTATTGTCGTCATTGCCATCGCGTTGGCCTCACTGCGGTGAAAAATTCCCTCGGCCCACGGCGACACGCCTGTGCACAGATACCGTGTCGGTGTCACCCGTTTGTTTTCGAGAAACTGTTGTGCTTGTGCTAGAGTTGTTTACGTTTCAGTAGTTGACTAGTTGTTATTACTTGTTCACTGTTGTGAATCGCGTGTCGTCCGCCCGTCCGCTAGTAGTGTCCGCCTTTTTTTGCCGATCATCCGTCAACAACAAACAATAATATTATTGTTATTATTTCGCAACAGTTAAATCGCCATCGTATACGGACGGCAGTGGTTGTTCGCGTCGCTGAGGATTTTCGCTCAAAACTGGTGAGTGCTCAACCGAAAAGCCGGTCGTCCCGGTGCTGTGTAAAATGAGACATACGCATAATATTAATACGATGACCGGCGAAACACGATAGTTGTCTCACACGTCGTTGTTCGCCCGCGATAATTTGTTTCCCGCGTGCCCAGACCCGCCAACGTGTCGTAAGTAGGCCATGGGATTTGGCGGGCTCACGATTTCTCCTTATTCATCGCTTTAATCATCGTTACAGATCTTATATTATATTAGTGTGAAAATATACCTATAATATTACTCTTTCCATCTAAATGTTCTTTTCACATTTTTAACCTGGGATCCCATTGGGATTTTGGAAAATTTTTGCGTAGGTACCATAAAATTTCAATTTATATAATATAATTGAAAAAAGTTAATGTAAAATAAAAAAACTAAATTAATGAATATTTTAATTAATCCACCATAAAAGCTAACAAATTAATAATAAAAAAAATTACAGAAAATCCTTATGTAAGAGAAATTACAGGTCTTGCTTTAAATTTTCTTTTTGAAATTTGGAGTGTGATTAGTGCATACTATATGCATCATTAATTTTTATTTATTTAGTGATTTTATTTTATTATCAATAACATTTATTTACAAAAATGGAACTTATAGACATCTAACGTCTTTATAAAATGTATCCTTGGGTTTTTACTTTAACTTAATATAACTTCACATTATGTTGTTTTGTATGTTTAGATTTATTAATGTATATTTAAGCTTTTCTAAGTGGCACTTTGGTTGATTAATTAATCTTCCCTCCAAAAATAGAAAATATGTATCTAGGTACTATAATTAAATTAAAAATTAATTTGTTCATCTTACAAACTACTGTATGTTTAAGTTGCACCTATAATAATTTCTTACACGTGGTCAAAAGTTTTTAAATATTTATTTTATTATAGTATCAGTTATCACTTTATTCTATTGCTGAGATTATTCCTGAATGGGACCCTAGAGGCTGCAGCCCCACCCCATGCCCGTATTTCTTAAAAATAGTACCTATAATAGTATAATGTTAAAAACAACATTACAAAAAATAAATAAATAAATTATACCTTCAACTATTATACACCTACAAGTGTGTTGTTTTGGGGGTATGTATCTATTATCTTATTATTAAGTATAAATAAACTATAATAATATAAAATATATTATGGCATGATATTATTATGAATATTATGACTTAATCCTCTCCCAACCAAGTTTCTGGAGCTGCCCCAGCAGCTTTTATTTATATTATATAAATTGTCTTATTGATTGGAAAAACTTATAGATAATATTAATCTAAACCAGCGGTTCTCAAACTATTTTTTTTTCGTACCACTTAAGTATATTATCAAATATCAATTAGTACCACTAATGATTCAAAATAGAACGATCCAAATTCCAAATTGTATTGTTAAATACATTTATTTTAAACAGTAAAGCAGTAAAATACTACAACTACAGTAAAATTATTTTTTATTTATTAGTTTTTAAAAAAAAGATATGAATTAAATAATTGAATGGGTTTATTATCCATAAACGGCCCTCCGTGAACCACCATGTAGTCTTTCGCGGACCACTAGTGGTACGAGTACCATAGTTTGAGAACCGATGATCTAAACTATGTTAATTATTAGTCCACATCTCTTTTAAAATCAAAATAAATTATTAATTTTTTTTTTTGTTCATTGACTAATCCAACCACTAAATTTTATTCTTTTTAATTAGAGGAAACCATACTTATTTTATTTGTGCTTAATATTTGTATTGCTCTAGTGAATCAATTTTATAGTAATTCAAAAGATGTTAAAAATGAAACAATATAATGTCTTCGACCAAAAAAAAAAAAAAAATCAATAATATGTATTACCACATATTCATTTAAATATCATCATAACTTTTCTATTGTAAAGTATTATCAGTCAGTTTAGGTTTTCAGTAAAACAAAATTAGTAATTTGAATCATACAAGTAAAATATCAATGTAAGGTGTATTGTCTACCATTACAAAATGAATTGTATTTTCTATATTCTTTACATATAAATAGTACCTTTCTTAAAAATTGTCTGTGAATGTATAGTATTTTCTGCAAGTTGTTATATTAACTACTAATCATCAATATTTTTTGTTTAATATTTATTGTATGTCTAAAATGCCCTAATAATTGTCAATGGATAATTAAAAAAATATATACATATATTTAAAATAATAATTATGTTTAAGATGATAAGTTCAACACAATTTATTTTTTTAAATTGAAATGTATAATGTCTGTTTAATATTATATGCTCTGATAAAAATATTGCATTGTTATTTTTGATAAATGGCAATGGTGTCATATATGCGGAAACTGCTACTACCTTGTAATCTGCAAGTAATGGGATTGTAGACCAATCACTAGAGTAGATAATAGATATCTTCTAATGTTGTTAAACAAATAAAATAGGAATAAACATAGTAATTCTGGATTGCCTGAACAATCTAAATGTTTAATGAATTAATAGTGAGCTATTTATTCCTTTAACATGATTTATTGGACTAAAGTTGATCAACTAAGTTTTAAAAGTTTTATTGATACATTAATCAATTTTACATACAACCCGATATAAGTTATGAAATAAGTATAATGATCTGTATAATGATATATTTAATTTGTATGTATATGAAACAATATGTATGTATTGGAATTCAGGTATTCACCATAAAATAATATGATTGTTAATTAAATATTTTTATTTACAAGTAATTGATTTCACTTGAGATTTAACTGTAATGTTACAGTATTACAATATAAACTTTTTAAATCTATTATAGTTTAAAGCCAATAAATACCAATATTAGGAAGAGCTATCCAATATAGTCTTAATCTTAAAAGGTACATTCTTAGATGTTTCTTAACATTTTGCTTTAAATTATTGCAGACTATTTTCATGTAACTACTATTTAAAATATAGTATAATTATTTAATTAAAGTGTAAACCTAAGTTAGTTGTAGAAAATCAATAATTTAATTCCTGGGCTGGATATAAGTTATTTTTTTTTACTAAATATCACTGTTTTTTAAAATTGAGTCACTTTTAATCACTTATTTAGAAAATAGGTCTTTTACGTTACTTATTATCAAAATGTGCCCAAATTTTAATTATTTGTTTATACATGTTCAAAAATAATTAATAAGTATATTTTGTAATTGTATTATATTAAAAAAAATTAATGTTTTCTTGCTAAATATTAATTCCAATGAATTTTTGTTCCACAAACCACTTATGGAAGTAATTTGTGAAACAAATAATATTTTTACAAAAATAAGTAAGTAAAAATCCATTAAAATATATATATAGATTTAAAGATTAATATAGAAAATTGTTAGGAAACATATAGGTCACTTTTATGATCAAATTTAGTATTTTTTTTAAATAGCTTTAACTACTTCCTACCCTACATTATATAATTAATATAAAAGCAATTAAAAAATAGGTTTCCATAAAAAAAGTATACAGTGTTGCAAATGTTAGTCTTTTTAAAGGTAATTTTATACATTCCTTAGTATTTACTAATTTGATTTAATTATGAAGTAAAATTTTATTTTCCATACATTTTGAACATTGAATTTGTTTCTGAATAAATAATCAGCAATATATAAATTATAAATTATCATTTTTTAAAACTATACTGTATAAATACATAAACTAGTTTTTTGTTTATTGTGCTACCAAATTTGTATCAACAGTTTTTATTAGTGACAATAAGAAATTGATTTAAAGCCTTTCAATTTTAATTCTTAAAACATAATTTAATTATTTAATTTGTTAAAATATTTTTGGTTTTTATTTTATTCAATTTGAAAATCTAGAGTAAAATATTTCTATAAAAATATTAGTTTATTTAAAAAAAAGTGTTAAATGTTAAAAGTTTAAATATAAATTATGAAGTGGCGGGCAGTAGTCTTTGTTGTTTTGCTGTATAACTCTGCTCATTGACTAATTAGTGCCTGTTTAAAAAATTTGAATTAATTTAGATATTTTATTTTCATTGGATTGTAATTTATTTTTCCAAGTATGTGCGATATCCATTAATTATATTAGTATGATAATTAATTGATTATTATTTGCTCGTCGCTATAATTTTTACTAATATCCGAGTAAATTAAATATCTATTAAAGGTACAAATTGAAAAATAATAGTTATAAATTATAATATACTTATTTCCTATTTTCTGTTCACAATCAAACAACTATTGCTTTGTTATAAATTGAATGTCCAAGTACGTTAAAATTCCGTGGGTTCTAAACTGACCTACATTTAAGAACAGTTATCAAGAATTTATTATAGAGCCTTGATTGTTCATTCAAATATCTTGTTATAGTTATAATTGTAAGTAGGTGTCTCAATAGATGCCTACCATTTATTACTATATATTTATTACCTATGTAGAGTTCGTGACATTTTCATTAAAGGCGATTATTTTATTGATAGATCCAATGACCATATCTAATAAAAATCAGCAAATTTAAAATTAGCCCAGTATAGAGTAATAAATTATCTAATACCGCCTATTATTATGGCGAATTTTCAATAAAATATATTTTAGAAATCTTATTTAACATATTTAAATATATCCTTGAACGTACATGCATTTATTGACTTAAATTTTAAAAATAAACGTTTAATGTGAATTTAAAATTTATTTATAGATAATATAACTTAAACTAACCTTTTATTATATTATGATTTAACGATCTAAATGTGTCTAATTGTATAAATGTTATTTAAGTAAGTAACGGGTATGAAAATTATGTTAAATATTAATTTTAATTTCCCTATTCATTTATATGTAAAAAATTTATTTTTAATATTTCTTATTTCGTTAGCTTAAAATCTTTGTTATTTATTTGAATATCATTAATTAATAATTATCATAAAATTGTTCTATTATATTTTATTACAAAACACGTTCAGTATAATTATTTTTAAATAAAAATCTTTCAAGATAATCCAATTGTTTGAATAGTTTTCATAATTTCTACGCACGGAATCGTTTATATCATTGTCTTTGACTGTCCTATGTCTTTTGCCATCTTCCGGAAACCGTACAGTCTGTCTGTATAAGAAGTATGACATCATGCATTCACGCATCTCGGGAACTGTTGACCTCGCTGATCCTGAACAACACAGACCAGCTACAAATTAGTAGTCCATTTTAGCACGCGTTAAAACAAGTTTTCAGTATTTTTTTCTTCATCTTTTCATATTATAGCTGCTTTCGTGCTATAAAATGGCTTAACACCTAGATCACAGATTTCACTTGCCTTTCCATTTAAAATACCCACAGGCTAAGTATAAATGGTACGCTGGTTTAATTTATCTATTGGGTATTTGGGTATCTGCTTAGATGCCCATTACTTTATGCTTTAATTGCTTTATTTGCTTTTTTTTAGCTTATTGGCTATGGGTTATCCATTTTTACTAAAATAATAACAATTTCTATTATGACGCTGCTCATTGTAAATGATAAAATATTAACTACTGAAAAGTAATATCAATCAAATATTTGATATTTTAATTAATCATGTATTCATGTTATGTTTTCATAAGATATTTTGGCTGTTGAGAAATATTTTAGTACCTTCGGAGACATAAATTATTTTTTTTTATCACTTATCATACATTTTTTTGGTACGATCACGACCTAAAATTTGTCACCAATTTGCCACACCCTTCAGATAATAACTACGAATTGTCACGCACTATTTAAAGGAATGAATAATGATGCTGATGAAGTCTTGCAGAATCGTCGTCGTCTTTTTAGATGTCTAAAACCACATTTATTAGTGTCATTGCTTTTAAAAATAAATCTTTCAGAGCGAAACGGAATGCTTATATTACTTTGAATTATATCTTAATCGACTTCCATTTATAAAGTATATAGATACAGTATATTTTTTTCCATTATATTTTAAATTATACGTCGTTTGCAAGTTCATTCATATTCAACAAATACCTACAACTTTTTAATTATATGTATCTTTTGGCTTCCTAAATATTTTATTATGTTATATAATTTGTATCTTTTATAAATAATTTATTTAAAATTTCCGTTAGTAAATTCTATCTTATCAGTAATTTATTATACTACATTTTATTGTAATATTCTCGCGTATATTATAGTAATAAATTAATATCTGTATAACAAATAACAATAACTGTGTAAGTTTAAACAAAATGATATATTATCGATTATATAGAATAATAATATTCAGAGGGTTAAAATTTACCCCTTAGAAATTATTTAGTTTCGTGTCAACCTAGCAGTGTGCACAAAGAATACATGAAATATTGAAGCGGTTATTGACTTTATACACGTGCGTGAGAGCCACTCCTTTCCTTTATGATAGTTCTCTTTCATTTGTCCTCAGCGTATATCGAACAAACTATTAGTAAAAGGTAAAAACTAAAAACACAATAGGTAGCGAAATTGTATAAGTATTTAAGCAGCATAACTATAGGCATACGTCTAGATTCTATAGTACTTATAATATTTACATATATTTTATATTTATTAGTGATTTAGTAATTTTAGTAATTATTTCTCAAAAATTTAAAAAATTGAAATATTATAATTTTTAATACAACTACAAAATATTTGTATTTATTGATCTTAGGTAATATTATATAATTGTTTAATTGCGAAAATAATTTATTCTTATCTCCGAGTTTTGCCACAGGTTTAATCATAAATCAATATTAAAACACGACTATAGAATTAAAATGGTTTTAAATTGTAGTACTTTATTGTATGGCGTTTATTCATGAGTTCATGACAATATATTAAATTTGATTATACTTATATCGTGCTATATGTGTTATGTACAATAACACAATGTTATTGTATGTGCTTGGTTTTTATTAATGTTAAACATGCATCTCCGTATATACAATTTATATGTGGTATTTAACTGGCTATTTTGTCATTTATTAATAGGTCAACGTTTAATAGTGACAACTGCTTAATATCACGTATCTTAACCTATATATTACAATAAGCTATTTTTTGAAATTTTGACATTTGTATATAAACCGTGACTTCAAATGTTATAAGCGGCTTGCCACATTTTCAATTCTTAAAGTGTCATGCTAGTATGTTTGATATAATATAATTTATTTTGAAGTGAAATGTGTTGGCTAATGAATAATGATTATATGACTTAAAGAATCTAAATATTTAAATAAATTGTAAACATTATTTTATAAGACTGCTGAATATTTTAATTCAATTCAACACTAGAAAATCTTATTTATGGAAATTAAATAATACGATTATTTATTAGTTTACTAGTGACATGATCTATGTTATTTATAAAAGGATTTCATACGACCAATATATTTACAGACAGAGTGGGCGGGGGTTCTTAGTAGGCTGTTTTTACGAATATTTTAGGGGAATTTAAGTAAACAATACAATTATTATTTATAATTTTTTTTTGTTATTAGGTAGTGCCATGGCAACTATGGTCATTGGTAGAATTAAATTACATAATATTATGTTTCCCTCGATATTAAATTACATTGCTTACATACCAATTACAATTGATTAGTAAATTTAGACTTTATAATAAAGATTATGTATTTTAAGTTGTTGAGGTATAGAGCTTTAGAAAAAATATTCAATATTACTGCCGCTCGTCTTTCCATTTCGAATGTACGGCATTCGGATATATTTTAATC
The DNA here is from genome assembly GCF_020882245.1 of Rhopalosiphum padi. NCBI lineage: Eukaryota > Metazoa > Arthropoda > Insecta > Hemiptera > Aphididae > Rhopalosiphum > Rhopalosiphum padi. The sequence goes on along the minus strand of NC_083597.1, from coordinate 32,024,676 downwards.
ATGAGGGGTATGCCAAAATTTTCGCAAATAGAGGAGGGAGTGTTACACTATGAGTGAGACTGTTTTCTTTATTTCTCTATATTATTTGGTTACATTTTTAATTTGTATCTTGTATGAGTATGTTGTTGAGAAGTTGGGGATTTTTTGTTGAGAGTGAAATTACCTGAATTGATTTATTTTTGTTTATCTTAATTTTCTATTTGTTTACACAATGGTATTGAATATCGTGGCGATCAGCTAAATTTGTGTCTTTGTTTAATGCTTGAATGACTGTATCGTCATTATAAATTGCTAGAGTTGTATGACTTGATCTAGGGAGATCAGTTGTGTAGACATTATAGAGGATAGATGGTAAATCATTTCCTCGGGGTACTCTAGCATTGACTTTGTAGTATTTACGGAGATATCTACGGTTATTATACTTGATAATAAAGAATCGGTCTTCAAGAAAATTATTATTTAAAAAATGTTTATTTATTTAATAATAGTCGGACAAAGGTATTATAATATGTTAGAAAAATATTTGAATTTTATTTGATAGCATTGTATTGTAATTTATATTAAACTACGTATGTACATAAAATTAAACATCTAGATTTTAATATTTTTTTTACTTTCTCACTTCAGTCATTCATTAAATATACTGTATAATGTATATATTTAATTAACGCTTCAGTTATAAACTCTAGATGACAATAAGCCATTCCCGAAATTTCCCTAGTTTTTATTTTTGAAGTATAATATTCGTTGAATTACCTTTCATTGTCCTATATTTCTATATTATGTGTTGAAAAGTATTATTAAATCTATTGTATTATTATAATAATGTTGTTCTATCTTATATACCTATATTTGATTATCCAATGTGTTGTTATAAGCTATACTTGTGTGCGTGTGTACAAACACTTTATGAATGACTAATATATTTTTGTAGGTTGAACATTTTAATATATTTAGTGTATAATAGGTACATTTTCATTAATTTCATTTTTTTTTTTGATCACAAAGAGAGATAGCCTTCGTTTTATGTTGTTATTACGTAAAAATATTCATGTTTCATATAAAATTAACTGAAACATAACATGCTATGGATCAATTTATGGAACGAGGGTGAAATTGAGTCTTACGAAGCTTCGTGACTCTTGTTTGATTGTACTACGTACATGATCTAATGATTTTGTATATTTTTATGACTAATGTCTAATACTTTAAATAAAACTAATCAGTAGACATATAATTTTCTTTTCAAACATAAAACATAAATTTGTATGTATATTCAGCTATTCTTTGAATTTAATTTTTAATGAGTTATTATTAAATTAATTGTATTAATTTTTATTTTCTATTTATGTATTGTATATTAACATTTTAACATAGCCTATAAATAAATTATAAAAGTAAATTTTAAATTTTATTTTGTAAATTCAAAATTTAAATTTAAAATAATTAAAAAAGATATTCAATGATTAAACAATTAACACTATACCTAATTAATTTTCAACTAATATTTCACAAATTAAATTGTTATTAAAATTAATACTATCGATGTTATTTTTAATGTATATTTTATTAATGTAATTTATGTTAAAAATAAAAAAAAGTATAGAAATTTAAATATATATATAAAAAAAAAATCGTATCAAATATATTGATTGCTCAGCAGAATTAAAAAGTTTGAGCTATAAATAACATGATTTGCTTTTTTAAATTTAACTTTGTATTTATTCTATTATATGTTTGAAAGCCAACATAAATTATCGCATCCTGAAAACGACTATGAATAAGGCTTGGCTAACTAGAGTCCTATCGCTAATAAAAATTTTTTTATGGTGCGTTCACAACTGCCGTGTCATGCATGTTCGGTACGCGTTTCAATACGCGTCTGATAATACAGTATAATAATGTCGGATGTTGGCAACATATTGCCTATTAACTGAAATACCGAACGATACCGATGAGTTGTGAACGCGCTTTGGAGTTTCTTGGTATTTTTAACTATTTTAGACAATATTACTTATACAATATGTGTTAGAAAACAATACAAATATTTATTTAACTAACATTGTATCTTGTAGAATATAGTTATTTTAAAATTTTGGTTTAATAATGATGAAATATACCTATTTTACCTAGTTTTACCTAGTTGATTCATTTTTCAAATTATTTATTGTATCGAAAAATTGTAATACGGGTTAGTTAAAAATTCATGTCGTTGAAGGCTTATGATCCTCTCCATTTTTGTAATACTTATTAATTTCTGTACCTTATACATTTCTTTAATATTTTAATTATAAAAGCATAATTTTGTTAAATTTGTTAATAGATATAATACAATGACGGCAATGGAGAATGAGTCGTCTGATGGCAATGTTTCACCAAAGAAGAAATCAATTCGTAAAGGAAAGACTGCTCTAGCTCGTGTCCTCTTATTAGATGGATCATATTTAGATATTCAAATTGATGTAAATATTTTTATAGTTAATGAACTTAGAATATTATATTTTATTTACAATATATTTAATATATTAATACATTTTTGTATTATTTGATTCTTGTTAAAAAAATATTTATATTTTATGTTAAATTATATTTATAATTATTTATTTGTATATTTTTATATTGTAGAGAAAAGCTAAAGGTCAAGAGTTATTGGATCAAATATGCGATCGATTAAATTTATTAGAACGGGATTATTTTGGTCTATCTTACGAGGATAGACGTGATCCTCATAATTGGCTTGAAATGGATAAACGCATTGGAAAGTTTTTAAAAAGTTTGTAAAATCTTGAATTCAATTGAATTTTAATAACTTTAATAAAGCATATTATTCTAATTCTTATTGTTTACATTTAGGTGAACCATGGTTGTTTAATTTTGAAATGAAATTTTACCCTCCTGATCCAAATCAACTTCAAGAAGATATCACCCGTTATCAACTATGTTTACAAATTAGAAATGATATTCTTAATGGAAAGTATGTATATTAGTTAAAATTAAAATTTAATGATAGATATTTAAAAATTAATTCTTTACTAGGTTGCCTTGTTCTTTTGTCACTCATGCACTTTTGGGTTCATATTTGGTTCAGTCTGAATTGGGAGATTATGACATTGATGAACACAAAAATAACACAAATTATTTGAAAGAGTTTAAGTTTGCTCCAAATCAATCACAAGAACTTGAAGAAAAAGTTATGGAACTTCATAGAACGCACAAGTAAGATTAATTATTTATTTAATTATTTAAGATTAATTCATTTAAAAAAAAAATTATGATACAATTATTAAATGTTATAAATTAGAGGTCAAACACCAGCAGAAGCAGAGTTAAATTATTTGAACAATGCTAAAAAATTGGCCATGTATGGTGTGGACTTACACCCAGCTAAAGATTCTGAAGGTGTAGATATAATGTTGGGAGTATGTTCTTCTGGTTTGCTCGTTCATAGAGATCGTTTACGGATTAATCGTTTTGCATGGCCTAAAATATTGAAAATTTCTTACAAGCGAAACCATTATTACATTAAAATTCGTCCAGGTGAATTTGAACAGCAAGAGGCTACAGTTGGTTTTAAATTGCCCAACCATAGACTTGCTAAAAAATTATGGAAAACTTGTGTTGAACATCATACTTTCTTTAGGTCTGTACTTTTATAATTTTAATTTATAACAAACTCAAAAATAATTTGGTTTTTATTAAATATGTATTAGGCTGATGACTCCTGAACCAACACAAAAACTTGGATTGTTTCCTCGTTTGGGTTCAAGGTTCCGTTATTCTGGTCGTACTCATTATGAGTCTAAAAAAACAGCGATCGATAGACCTGCACCAAAATTCCAAAGGAGCTTAAGTGGAAGAACATTAACTTCTAGAAGCATGGATAGTAAGAAATTGTATTTATGTTGTTGCTTATATAGTATATTTTAATGAATTAAATATTCTAACCTGAAGCTTTAGGAGGAACCAGACATTTGGGAGAAGATTTTGGAATGGAACCAGAGTCTAAAAGACACACAATGTCTCATCCTCCTGATCGTGTTTCTGACGTAGAAAACAACATTGGAAAAAGTGGAATGACTAGCAAAATTGATAAAAAAAAGGTATTAGTTATTTGTTAATTTTAAAAGGTATTATAAAAATAAAATATTATATAAGTTTCAATAATTAAATACTTCATTTGGAAAATTTTAAGTTCTTATCATATTATTTTATAATTAACTTCTGTTATTGGGCACTAATAATAGTTAAAAGAAAAAGTGAGCATAAGTTCTCATGACAGCTCTGTAACAGAGGAAGGCAATTACGACGCCGAAAGAAGCAGCTCAGACATTCATAAGTCTAAGGTATATAGTTTGATGATTTTTCAGAAATATTTGCACTCATATTATTATTTATTATTTAATGCAAAGTTGACCTTGAGAATATTTATCACACCATAGACCTTTTTAAATCGTGTTGATTAAAATATATTTTATTCTCGTTAGAATTTGTTTATTCCAGGGTCAACTTTTCAATAATTTCGCACATATTAGAAAATTAAATTATTTTAAATTGCATGTTTACAAAAGTGTTTATCATTTTATGGACATGTTATTAAGTTCTATTTTTCTTTTGTCTTTAAAATTTATATTAGTTTTCTTTATCTAAGTATACATAAATAAAACAAAAAACAAATTTTAGTATAGTTTAATAATTTACTAAAATATTGAATTAATAATTAATAATACACTGTATTTCTATAATTTTTATTAAATATTACTTTAACTATGGTTTGAAATTTCTTGTTGTTGTATTTTATTTGAGGTGGTCGTAGATTATTCTATATTCTATATTTATAGATTATTCTGTTCATTTTAAGAGTAAACCTCTCAGTGTTAGCATTTTGTTGATGGCAGTCAGACTCCACCTTTTGGTTCTCACATCGCATTTGTAGCATAGTACCATAGTGCTAGCGCGGTATGGGCCAATACTATTGTACTGCTACTTACTGCATATTTTTTTAATAAGAATGTGTACATTTTAAATTATCATTCAACCTCAACTGTTGTGAGACTGATAATGACACTCTTTGATTGTAGCCTATACCCTCCGACCACCACAAAATGTTGAAACGATATACTGAAAGTGAATTAAATATAGGCAGTAGGTAGTATATTTAATAATGTATGTATATACTTTTACAATAAACATAATAAATAAATTATGATTATATTTATTGTTGATCGAATCAAATATAAATAATACATTATAATAAACAAAATGATTAACTGTACTATTAATCATTACAATTATTATCCTTTAATTAATTTATAATAAATAGTTTTATGCAATCTCACTTGTAAATAAATAGGTAACTCAATATATATTTTATGTTTTTATATATTCTGAATACATTTTTTTGTTAAATTACTATAATAGGGTTGTAAATATAATTAATATATAGTTATAATAAATAATAAAATATTTGTTATTCATTATTTAATTACTTTTCATTTTTTTTTTTTAAATATTTCAGGTTTATCTTTAATTAATATTATGATTTATAATATTGTGGCTTATACTTTATACAGATGGTATCTATTGATTTTGGAACTTATCAATATAATTTTAAACAATACATTAATTACTTGTTACTGTATTTTCTAATAACTTAAAATATTATCTGTACAACAGACAATAATAATAATAATCATATTTAGCTTTTGTTATTAATGTAACAACTTAATAAATTGATGGTTGTATTTATACATATTTTTTAATTTAATTTTAATTTGATTTTATTTATCATCATATTGTTAAATACTAAATAAATATACAGTAATCAAATTGTGGAATGTATATTTTATATATGTATTTGTATGTGTTATTATTTTTATTGTATTCTAAACAATTATATTATTACTTACTTTTAGAAACCGATTGGAGGAATTGCTGTGTTACCAACAGGATCGTTTAATTTTATGAGGAGAAAAAAAGACAAAGATGTGTCTAAAGTTTCAAAGTAAGCATGCATATTCTCAATTTAATAGCTGGAAAATTAAATATGAAATTTTGAATTTAGTGGTATTGGTGCTGAAGAAGATGATGAAAAAGAAAATCGTGATACTTCTCCTTCCATAAAAACTACAAGTTTCATAACTAAAGAACGTGAAGCCTTATCTCCAAATGATACAAACACAAGTGCAGATATTTCAGGCATCAATTCATTAGATACTTCAAAAGCAGATTCTACTAAAGATAGTGAAAAGTCTAAATTAAAGGTGAGCATGGATTTTTATGTATAGATTTTAATTTTAATTTTGAACTTATAATATTTTTAGTCTTAATTATTTGTTATTAAGGAACAGATTTTTATGTATAAATGATTTTGATTGAATTAAGATATTTTAAATTTGATAAGAAATGTATATTATTTAAATCATTCTTAGTAAATCTACAGTCCAATATAATGCATGCATTATGCTATTATTGTGTAATTGTATACATCAATAAACGATGGCTTCAGAGAAGTAGTATTGTTTACACAGAGCTTCCTTTGCCTGTTGGTTAATCAGGAAAAAAAGATTTATAGTCAAATATTTTTTTTCTTACATTTTGTTTTATACTTTCTTGTTATACTTGGACATAATATTAAGCAAATAAATTAGAATAAATTAACAACTGGAAATTGGGGGAATATTATAAAAAGATTAGTTACACAATTAAAAAAAAAATTATTGTTTTAATAATAATCAGACTTTCATCATTAAACATCATTCTTCAGATGCAAATTATTCATGTTCATGCACTTGGTTTATCTACTGTTATTAAAATTCTCTTAAATATAATAATAATTGGTATATTATTTAAAAATTATACCTACTTGCTATTCATCTTTTACATACAATGTAACGATTTGTATTATATTTTATGATGGAAAATCTGTTTCTGACTTTTACTTTTATTACTTATATTTTATATTTTTTGTGATTGAAATTATTTTATTTTTTATGATTTGTTTTTTAACTATGCATTTATATTCTTCAATTAAAAAAATATAGTATAATATGGTTTAACATGAGTGAATATGGTATATTATAATTTAGTATTTTGATAATTTTACTTTATAAGTTATTCTTATTTGTAGTATACTTGTATGCATTTTCTTAGTTTCCATATTGTTTGGTTTGTTTTTATTGTAGAGTCCTGGAGGTATTTTTAGCAGTTTTAGTTTAAAATCTAAAAAATCTAAAGACAAATTGAAAACTGATAATAGCATTGATACAAGTGTGGAACCGGAATCTCCCAAAGGTTTAGACAAATTTAAATTAAAAACCAAAAAAGATCTAAAAAAACCAAAAAAAGAATCAAAAACAAGTCTAAAAACTGTTGACAGTACTACTTCCAATTTATCATCAAATGCTACATTTGCTGATCGTTCAATTGCTGAAACTACTGTGAATGTATCTGCTATTTCTACATCACCTAGTTTTACTAAAACGTACAATTATATGGAAGATGAACATAGTGCTACCAAAAAACGTAAGCCAGTTGGTGGATTTACCTATGAAAATAACATGCAAAAGTCAAAAGAAAGTATTTCTGAAATTCCAACATCTCCTGGTAAAAGAGCACAAGGCCTAGCATTTAATTATGCACCTGGAGAGGCAAAGAAAGTTGCAGAAACTGCAGCAGAAAAGAGGAAAACATTCATGGAAAAAGCTGCCACTGATGGTATTAAAACACCAGGAATTAATTATGTACAATCGGCAGCTCACAAAGAAGAGTCTGTCAAAAAAGAACCTAAAACTAATTTTGAGACAAAAGTAGAACCCACTGGTGAAGTTGCGTTTACTAAGACTGTGTTGGAAAAAAAAGTTAGCTCAACCAGTTCTGAAACTACTATTGAGACTGAAAAGAAAAAAATTGATTCAAAATTAGGTGTTTTGAGTAAGAAATCAAAAGAAAATGACAAAGGGGTATTAGAAAAAGCAATGGACAAATTGGGATCTTTTGGTAGAGGATCAAAAGATAAAACTGAGGTAGACGTAAAAAAAGAATCATCAGACTTCATTGAAAATGAAAAGAAAAATTATGAAGATGATAAACCACTAGTTAGTACTGCACCTTTGATTGTAAAAACTACAACTAAACAGACAATGATCCAGGATAAAGAGGGCCTTACTCAAAATATTGAGGAAAAAGTTGAAGATTTAACATCTGGTGAAGTCACTGTATCAACACAGCACAATAAGGTAATAGTAGTTGTGCAAATTTGGCTTATAATTTTTTTTTTACTTTTGCATGGATTTGTTTTTGCTTATGCTTAGGCTGAAGGTTTGGACACAGCTACTGGTAGGCCACCGTATGTAAAGGCAACAGCAGTAACTACACGTACAGCAACTACTCATCAGGATTTGGAAAAAAATTCTAAAACCAGTCAGGTATAGTGAAGTAGATTTATTTATTAGCACATTTTTATTTGTTCTATTAAGAAGTTATGTTATTGGAAGTGTTAAATGTTATATTATTAATTAGTTTATTTGTTGTGTTTAGGTCGAAGAGAAAACTGTAGCACATACAACAACAACTAGTGGTACTCGTCAAGAACAACGAACTGTTACTCAAGAAGTCATATCTACATCAACAATTCTTGCACCAGAATCAAAAATTGAGGTAAAAATTTATCGATTTTAATTTGTAAATATTTGCATCTTAATTTTTATCTTTTGCAACTGTAATTTTGTATTAAAAGTGTTAAGTATTGTTTTTTTTCAATATTTAATTTTTTTTATAACAGTCAATTTAATATGTTATATGCATAGCATGAATAGTACTATTTAAAAAATATAAGAAATAAAACTGTATTATTTTTAATATTGAACTATTTTAGCATGTTTTTAACATTTTGTATTTGTTATACGTTTGGCATGTTTAGCTAAGTAGAGCTTCAAGTAGTTCAAGCCTTAGCTCAAATGATTCAGGCACACCAATTGATGTTGAAGGTCCATTAGATGAGTCCAATGGGTTAGGATATTATAATAGCAATTTTCAGGTACTGAACTGTAAATTTAATATGAGCAACAAAAAAAAAAAAAATATGAAATAAAAGCTATTAAAGTACTTAATTATAATTATTATCATGTTAATTAATTTTTTTTCAGAATGAGTTCAAGGCCGAACATGTGACGGCTGGTTCGAACTCTGCTGAAGAGAGACATAACATAAACATCACAGCTAATGACAAATCTTACACGCTCACAGGAGAGATTGTCTCAACACAAGCCATTTCTAGCAAAACACGAACTGTTGAAACTGTAACAGTAAGCAAAATATAAATGTACTTATTTTGATTAATATATTTAAAAAAAAATTTTTTTCTTATTATCTAGTATAAAACTGAAAAAGATGGTGTTGTTGAGACAAGAGTTGAACAAAAAATAACCATACAGAGTGATGGGGATCCAATTGATCATGACAAAGCATTGGCTGATGCCATACAAGAAGCTACGGAAATGAATCCAGACATGACTGTAGAAAAAATTGAAATTCAACAACAACAACAAACATGATGAACAAAAAAAAAGTAATAACAAACTTATCTTTTTTTAGTTTATTTTTAATTAAAATTCTTTCCAAATTAGATATCCAAATTTATACTTATGTGTTCTATTGCTACATTTGACATTCCATTTTTTTTTTATCTTTTCAATTGTTTAATTTAATTTGTTTATTTATTTATTCATTTTTGTTATGGCCTGTCATTGTTTTTTTTTATAATTTATTCTTTAGCCTATTATTAATCAATTACGTGTTTTGTAATCGAACAACTATATTTAAATTTTGTATTATTATGATTTCTGAAGATTCCATCCATATTTTTAATGTGTTTACTGTGTATATTGAATAGTAAGTAATTCTGTAACAGAAACGTGCTGAGATATTATAACATTCCAATTAACATTTAAATGTTGCATAATATTATAGTTTTTTGTTACTCTAATATTATTATATTCTATTATAAATTACAATTTTTTTGTGCTTTAGTTTTAAAAACATTGTCTAAGTTTTGTAAGTGTTCATGTTATATTTTAAAAGGGGTGGTTCAATTAAATGTGTTGTCATTGTTTTTTAGATAGGCTAAGGAAAATAATGTATGCAAGCAGGTGAATAAGTAAAATTGTTTTTGAATTATTTTCCAACATATCAGTTCCTTTAATTGGAAATAATATTTGTGTTCTAAAATTTGATTATACCAATAATCAAATATAGTATATACCTATAAGTTATTGTTTTTTTTTTTGAGTATATTTATATTTTTTTACAAAATAATATGCAATTAATTTATATTTTTTATAATTTATAATAATTTTTAAAGTTAAAACAAATTTGTTGTATCAACAATATTGTTTTAAACCAGTTATTAATTTAATTCCTTACCTAAATAATAGCAGAATAATTAATAAATTCTTAGTTTAGATTTGTTATATCACATTGTCAATCGTAAATTGTATTTATTTATTTTTTTTTTTTTGAACCACCCTAACTTAATGTATACAAATGTCAAACATATTAAAAAGTGTAAGGTAATATTAATGCTGTGGCCTTTAAAATTGTTAGTTTAACTAGAAAAAATTGATATAATGTACTTGGTTCCAATGTTCTGACAATCTTTTATCATTATTTATTTATTGATTATCAAATATACATAATTGTATAGTTGTTTTTGTCTTATAAATTAAGTATGAAAGACCACTGTGAACTGGATAGGCGTTTTTGCATTCTAATATAGTTTATTATAGTTTAGTGAATTTAAGCGTCAATTCAATTATGATATATTGATATCCATTTGCATTCATAAGTGTTGTGTTGTTATTGAAACGTTGGCATTTTATGAATTTTAATAATTATAAAAGAACTCACATTTCTTAATTTATTTTTACAATTATTTTTAATTATTATTATTTATGAGTTTTGAATCAATTATTTATTATATTCATTATATTTATATATAAATAAAACTGCATTCATCTATAATTTAATCCTTTACTGATTGTATTAAATTATTATTATAATTTTTTTTTATTATTATTATTAAGTATTATGTGATATTGTTTTGCTATTGAAAATGTTTATCATCGACCAAAATTATAGTGTTATATATTCACTGTGGAACTATATAATAAATAAACAATATAATAATATTATTAGTAAATAGAAACAAAAAGACATCTTTATAATATTGAAAAATAAGAATAATATATAAACGTATACATAACGCCATTATTGTGTATTGCTTTTTATTTTTTTATGTATATCATACATGATACATGGTTATCATCTTACAAATGTTGTATACATTCTAAAGTGCTTTATCTTTGAAAATGTTTTAAACACATCTGCATCCATGATCTATATATATTTAGTTAAAAGAAATTAATGGATAAAAATAGCTGCAATTTTCTGGAAAAGAAGGATGTGCTTAGCATCCCCATAATTTATGCCATGTTTGGTCAATTAGTTTTAACTCTATACTTATAAATCAATATCATTAAATATTAAATTTAAATATTATGTACCATGTAAAACTTTCGGTGTATGATTATTGAATGTGAAGCATTGTATGGAGAGTTTGAGATTAATCAATTAGTAATTTATAATTACAAGACTAAAATAGCAACCCCAGTTTTTTGTTGAAAATGTGCTATTGTGGATATAGGTCAACAGAAATATCTATTTCCATTAGTTACTGTTAAAACAGTCTTTCGTATACGCATATTCTTTCAAAATAATTATATACTTATTTTGTTAATGAATATCTAGTTAATATTACTATCAACTCGTATTAACAAAACTTTCACTAATTATTGTCTAAGTCACTGTAATTTTTTAAACAATAAATTATAACATATTAATTTAAACAAATGATGATAAATGATGAGGAACATGCATACAACATTTTTTAGGTTTCAAGTATGAAAGTTACATGCAATTTATCAGTAATAACACATGCATTGCAATTTGCATAGATTGATTATAGTTAGTCACAGTCTTGCTGTTTTAATCAAGAAGCATATGATGTAATATATATAAATACTAGAGGTCGTGGTTGTGAACGGGTACACAGTGCCTGGGTATGCGGGTAAAAAAATATATTAAAGCCTGTGTATTTAACACCGGTGTATATTAGAATTTAGAATTTAGATATACTTAAAATAAAAATATTTATAATAATATAATGTTCATATCGATTTGTCTAAATATTGTCTCAAATAATTTAAACATCATTTAAATTTACACTTTTTTTTATTTTGAAATTCGAATACAAAATCAAATAACAATAAAATATTATTATTATTATTATTATTATTATATTCTGTATTACTTATTATATTTACTTTTCATTATTTAAATATATGAGTATACAATTTCAAGCTCACAGGTATTTCATTACACGGGCTTTAACCCCGTCCTAGGAAGAAACACAGGTACCCGTGTATTTCATTACACGTGTTATCGCGACCTCTAATATAACACATAGCCATATAGGTAAAAGGGTTACAACTCGTTTGCGCAAAAATACACAACTCGATTGCGCACATATATTTTGGTTACCTGTGACAAAAATCACTATTGTCAGAACTCGTTTACGCACACATTTTCCTTCTCGCTTTAACAGGTTTAGGACTGTCTGTTTCAAACTTAAATTTATTTGTTATTAATTTGTTTGGTTTTACGAGTATATACAAATCGTTTTCTGCACTATGTTTAACAGTACTTCTGATTATTTCTCTCGTCATTGTTCGATTATTATACTCTTCATGATTACGGGAGTTGGTTACTTTTATTATTTTATTTAATTTATTAACAGCACTCGCAGGATATTTTTTATTAGTACATCTAAAATTAAAATTTCCATTCATTATAACACGATACTCACTAAATTTATAATTATCAATATTAAAACATCGTTTTCCTCGCCGAGTTTCAAAAATATTAGAAATTTCTACGTCTATATTAAATAGTTTACGTCGTCCAACACACTAGCCACAACTGTACTGAAACTGAACCATACCTACTAAAACTATCCTAAAAGTAGTTTAGAAAATCCAAAATGATATGATCTACACAATCACAATGATATAATCTCCACTTATAAGATAATATTGCTATAAAATATTTGATAATTTATACTGCAGTACATGTGTGTGAATGTGTTGTAGTTGTGCGCAAACGAGTGATCTATTTTCAGGTAAATGACTGATTTCGTCGTGCGCAAACGAGTCATCGATTTTCAGGTAAAAAATTTGAATGTGCGCAAATGAGTTGCAGCGAGGTAAAAGGTATAATACTAAATACTTATACTATAATGAAGGAAGCACTAATTTGAATTGTTGTTTATTGTTAAATCATTACTATCACTATACAGACAAATAAATAATCCTAAGCAATACCCTTTAAACATGTTTTCTTGTTTCATCAAATTTTATATATTATAATAATTAACTTGATAACCCGGCCACTCATATCGCGTCATATAACACTACTATTATAATGGAATTATATTATAATAATATTATGCATGATACAAGCAATTTGCATTCTACACACGAATGTCCTTAAATTGTCTACACAATGCGCCGTTCAAAATAATAGCATTACTTATAGTTGTATACACATAATATTGGAATCTAATTTTTAGGTTTCACGAACAACTTGCCACCAATGCCACCTCCGGACATTTGATGAATTTAAAACTACACTTCCCAAGTACTTGACTATCGACAGGTTTCAAAGTTCACACGCGGAGACGACGCGTTATGTCTTGCCGTGTGTCTGTAATACGTTTGTTACCGGTAGTTTCATTATACCTTTTGACGGATTCCGTGTCCGTTACAGTTCCGTATGGACGATTAGACGTTCATCGAAAATTTAGTAGATGGTTACCAACAATTAATTTGAACTCATAATTTTGTTGTGTGAGAGCCATGTAATATTTATCATACGATTTTACAGGTCGTTGGTGCAATGTCTAGCACCTGTAGTCACGCCACTGGAATATAGATAATTGGGAATACTGTTCCTACTAACATTATAAATTATTTTAATGATCGCATAAATTGTTTAAACGCCCCGCACGAGATTTAGCCACTGTAACTGCGCTTAAGCGTGTAAATCATGTACGAAATGAGAAATATAATATACTGCTAATATTATATTATTTTACATATTCACCTTTAATTACTATCCGACCATTAGCAAGACCAACGAATGTGATGTAATTACAAAGTATATAAGTTAAAAATAAATAAACCATCATTGATTTTTTTCATACGGCGGCGATGGATATCATATAATATTAAAATGTCTTCATGAATTATTATTTGTGATGGGATTTTAGTTTCAGCACGTCATCGTCAGTCATCGAAGTGGTCTCGTCATCAGGGTATATGGATACTCAGTCCTTATACATAAGTTACAGCCGTAAAAGAAACGCATACACACACATACACACGCACACTGCACAAATGGCCGTCTACAAAGTTTGAAAACTCGCTGTGTATATATATAATAGAAATACCACGTAGGTATATACTAAATAATAGTGTACGAGGCATTAGCAAACTTTCTCAGCACATAATGAAAGAAGTTCAAACGCTGCAGTCGAGCGCGCGCCTTTGACGTAGAGTACTTTTGGATGAATTGTATTATATTATATGATAACAGTCTTGGTTGTCGTTGCAAATATTTGTGTAGGTATACCGGGTGATAGTTTTAACGCGAGACACTCTTTGGCTCTTGTAAGACACGCTTTCAAATTCCTAGATAGAAAGGTAGAATAATGTGTAATATAATAATAGGTAGTCTCGTAGTGGATGAAGGATTAACATTTTGCGGGTTATATCCCTGTTACTGAGCAGTGAGGCATTTAGGATTTATTTAGGAAAAAACATAACTATTGTTTATTAACATATAAATATAAGCTAAAAAAGGGCAGTCTAGGGAGGAGATATATCTCCCAAATTTTTCCATTATAAACACTCCACTTTTATATTCTGCTCGTCAAAACTTATTACAATAGTATGTATATATAATACACTATACGTATATATTATAAACTTAATAAGACAATTAGAAATATATATGTACCTACTGTGTAATATTGTCATGTAAACATTTTTTTTTTTAAATAGTTTTCAAAATAATGAGTGATTACGGTAAAAGTATCACCCTGTATATAATGTATATGTACATTATTAAAAGACGTTGCATTATAATATATAAAAATCAGAGGACTCGACAGGCATGCATATCGATAATATTTATTTAGCTTTGGAGGTCGATGAAACTAACGAATACGCGTAAGGCTTGAAATAGGTACGTTTTTATTTACAATAAAAGACAGCCGAAATGCGCCTACTTCAAACTTAAATATTAATATTTGCAAATAATTTACACAACGCCACATCAAAATTGAAAAGTACGTATATTTTGTGATAAATAAAAAAATACGACCTTTCGTGTATGTAACATTATATAATAATCAAATAATTAAAATTTATTCACTGACAAAAATATATGGTTTAGGTAAACTGAGGAATTAATGGAAAGTGTACATTAATATTAAATAATGTATTATAATATAATAATTATTAATATATTTATACAGGTTCTGCAGAAATAACTTATAAATGTAATTAATAACCAACACTATTTAACTTTTGTTCTTATTAATATTTACCTACATTAAAAAAAAATTATATTTAATAATATAAAATAATATAATATAGTAACGATAATCATAATAAATTAATTAAAAAAAAAAAAAAAACGATAAGAATTTATTTATTTATTTAATTTTAATTAAAGTTATTACATTGTTAGTTGATTACACCTGTCAGTTATTTATATTACCTTATTAGTTATTGTATATAAATTTATAATACTCATGCAGATGAAAAAAAAAACAAAAGAAAATTAATTAAACAAACTTGAACACTAAAAATAATTATAACAATTTGGAACGATTCCGAATATTCATCGATCTAAAAAGTTTTAAAGAAGTAAGAATAACGTAATTATTATCTAAAACAGAAAAAACTTCAAGTAGGAATGAAACATTTCAATGCAGGATAATAAAGTATTGAAAAACACAGAATCCACTCAAAAAACAAAACCACTTCATCAAAAATATAAGTGATCAAATTATTAAACATTTTTTTTTAAATTATATATTATAATCAATAGTTATAATAATAATAAAAATCCGTTGTAAAATAAAACAAGAATGCATCTATTGGCGATGAACTTTTCTGAGCACGTGAAGTAGGTAATTTTCATATCTGCTGCTCACTTTCGACGCTAGACCGCGTTGCAATGTTCACTTTTTTCAATTTTTAGCTGTTTTTTTATTCACGTGACTGCCGCCACAAAATGATATTTCAAGTTTGTAAGGTGATCCAAAATATTACGAACGATATGACAATTAAAATAGTTAATTTGACTTAGCATTAAAATTTAAATGTTAATAATGATGTTGATTCTAATTACACATTTGTAAAAATTTGAATTCAATAACTGTACAACTTCGCATACATCCACGATACTACATAGTTTTTTTGTATTATTGTCAAAAACACTGACGCAATCACTTAGAAGTACATCATATGTCGAGAAGTATTTATCTGATAGATATTTTTTAGTAAAGATAACTTTGTTTTGTTGTTTTTTTTCATTTAATCGTGGATTGTGGAGTCTGTTGATTACAACGCATTTACTGACTGTGTTTCAAATAATTGTAATAATTTATCTGGTTTCCCTTGAATCCAAATAAAAGTTCCATTTATGCGTCGCTTCAAAATTCGAAATTGCGGATTTATAATTATATTGTGTTAAGAAATTTAAAAAAATTTAAACAATGTGTATTCATTTTCGTCAAGTGTTTCAATCATATGCAATGTATAATAATAACAACGGACGAGTATACTAGTTTAAAATCGTATATATATAGGTACATGGCCTGCATGGTTGATGGCTGTGTGGGTTGGTGAACCTCCTCAACTGATTTTTTAAGGTAAACACGCTGACTAAGTATGGTAGGTATGTAATTTACAAGTCGGCTGCTCGCCCGGAGTAGTATGGATACTAAATCGATATTTCACAACGACACATTATACATTTACACTATATTATACTTTACCTATTACTTATGCGTCATTTTTGTAATCAATAGAATATTATAGAGTACCTTTGGCCAATCGAGCGATAAGAACTTGGTTGTACAATGAGGATCAAGTACGTTACCTGTCGAACCTGCAGTGATTTGCGACGAACGATATCATTACGACGATTAATAGGCGTATTCAAATCGATGGTAGGAAGTAGTGATTACGAGTAGGTAACATTTACATTAAATTTACTTGTGGTGTTGGTCATAAAAATATTATCAGACTAAATTAATATTGTCTTTACAATATATTTATGTGATTTTTTTACCGTACTTTAATGGTGTAGATTGTAGAATATTGTAAATCGTTTATCAGTAAATAGTTTCAATGTTCGAATGTCGAATAATATTCAAATCCAAAACCAAACGATTCAACTATAGTAATAAACTGTACCTAATTTCATTGGTGTGTAAAACTGTAAACATCTATACAGCGTTCTCTGCAAGAAAATTGATGGGCTATAGCAATTTTGTACAAGCCAACTTATCCAACGAAAACACGTCACCGTAATGAACGCAGTTGATAACGGTTAATCTCTCAGAAATCACTTACCGATTTTAATAAAAGTTATACAAATAAATAAATAGATTCCTCGAGACTTGAAAGCTGTTTTAGCTATTTCTTTTACTTTTATTTATTGGGTGATGGCTCACACATACATTTCGTTTTGGCTTATGAAAATCGTGGATCTAGAAATCTGTAATGGAGAGATGCCGGGAGGGAGTTTTATAGAAAATATACATTATAATTTGACTGCATAATACATTATAGAGAACCTTTTATTTAGATACAATTTAAAATATAATAAAATGTATATATTTTACATTTATAGATTTATTAAGGCAATCGAACTATTTATTAAATAAATAAGTGCATAGTATATAACAGGGATGGCCAACTTGAATATGGATAAATATACAATGATACCAATATTGGAAAAAGTGGATGTAGTCGGCTGTTTTTCTTTTTAGTTTAATGTATAGGTGTCCGGTGTCCCATAAGTTGGTTTATTTTTTTATCAAGAGTAATGCCGCCGAGATATTTGAAATCAGAAAATGATGGAATTTGATTATCCTGAAGATGGAGGTCGGTTCTTTAAATTTTGACGTACACGGTACACGTGCAGATTTGTCTGGATTTATTTTAATTCGCCCCTTAGGTGCACTGTTATCAATTGAATCTAAGCGGATTTGAAGTAGGTTTGATATTTCATTAGGGTCAATTGTAGCATAAAATATTGCGGTGTCGTCTGCGTAAATGTCCATGGCAGTGTCTGTTGTAACGGGTATGTCAGTCGTATCTCGTATAAATATTGAATAGATATAAGCGAATAATAATTAATAATATGGTGCAGGTAAAAAAAGTTTGAATTTGTTGAGCTCATGTAACATTCGGTCGAGTTGGTTGAAAGCCTGCTTTAGTCTATGAAGATACCTGGATAAAATTGTTTCATTTCGAAAGAGGATTATATTTGATTTTTCTAATTGACGAATTTGGTGTACAGTGGGATGTTTAGTTTTAAAATTAAATTGACAGTAGCATATTTTTAATTTTTATTTACAAAATATATACCACATAGTATATACCCATTTCATCAGAAAAACGTTTAGATGATTACACTTTGCACATAAAAATAATTTACCGAGAGTACTAACTGGCTGCCTGTTTCACAAGTTTAGTTATTTATTATGCATATTATTTAGGATTGAAATACACCTGTTGACATAGGTTTTGTAATTGCGCACCATTCCTACGTGTCATTATACCCGTTGTCACGAGTTATCGGCTTATACGCTAAACTCGTACAGCAAAAATAAACCTTCAAAAAATTTGAGCGCATATTATGCATAATATTATAAGACTCAAAAACGAAAAATGTTGAAACTTAATACGCGGTGTATAATATACTTATGTAATAATATACGACAAATATATTAGAAATATATTGCTGCGTAGGTACTGACTATTCGGTGTTAAGTGGTTTCGATTATTATTATTTTGTTTGTAAGAATATAATATATTATTTTACTGAAATGTGTAAAATTTGACGACGTTATACGTTTTATAAGTAGTACTAAACAAAAGCCGTTTTTGTCACAGCGTTTTATAATTATTATTCGCAACGTGGTATATATTGTTAGGAACACGTGCACTATTTGTTTAGGTAGTGTACTAGTGTACCGTATATATAATTACCTAATATAAGGAAAAAAGGTTATATAAAAAAACATTAAAATGTTAATTCACAATTCACGAAAGACCAACAACCGAGGAGTTACATCATAATTATTATCATATTATTGTCCTGTTATTTTATTTTTATTCGCGCAATAATCGTAGAGCTGTATGTATGGTAATAATAATTTAACTATCTACCGAAAACGAATTAATATTATAATTTTATAAAAGTGAATAAATATAAAATAGTTAAAACGTACACGAGGGGTGAAAATAATTTTATTATCATTCGATCGCAGCTGCAGTAATTACAAAACACAAAAACAATATCACCAAAGAATGATAATACTACTCCCGTAGTCCCGTCGCGTCGTCGTGCGAATCGCTAATGAAATATCGGTATATATGTGACACACATATATATACGTATATTTTGCGTACCGTTAATATAAAAATAATTTTATAAAGCGGCCCACCGGACAAAATCCTGTAGGCTACGGCGTGGCGTAGGTACACAGACGATTCATACCCGGGTCGTTTCGAATAAAATATTCCGTCACACGAATAATAAAAATATACAATATTACAGTGGTCTGTTTTTTTAAAAATGTATTTACATTTTTTTTTCGATACGCTTTGCGCTTGTGGTATACATTATACAGGTAGGTATGCGTAGCAGGTATATACACGATGATCCATTTCAACTGTTAAAACTACACTTATTTGTTTACTGGGTGGTTTTATTTTATCATATAGTATCACTTTTTTTGTTAAACGGTCTTTCTTAAAATGTATATTTCTTTTTTTTGAAGTAGAATATAATATTTTATAACAATTAATTTTTACTGTAGGTATATACATGGTACCCTTATACGTGATTGTTGAATATTGAAGATGTTGGATTTATTTTCAAACGTTTTAGTTTAGATTAGCGTTTCAACCCTTTTGAGAATATTACATATAAATCGGACTAGATTAGCAAATACTCGCAAATGTTTTAAGTTTGAAAAATAAAAATAATATTTCAAATTTATTTTAATCATTCGAACAAAGAAAACAAAATAGTTTTTTTAATAATAAATAAGTAATTGTAATATTAGTCAATGTGACGATTGATGCTGCTATTATTTTGAGTTATTTCTTAAAACAGCATACTGATTGACAGACAGTAAATGTCTGTCTGACAGTTGCAAACCATTGAATATTAATATAATTTTATATTAATGAGATATCAGATGATGAGTTGTTGTAAAAAAAATAATTTTAAGAAATACAAGATAACAATTAACAATAAATGACCTAAAAACTACAAGGTCTGAAATATATAATATTATAAGGTAATACAATTATCGGTGTCGTAAAGATATTAGACAATTTTCTCATTATAATATTACTATCTCGTTTTTCCCCTTTATTGAGTAATGACCTCCAGGTTAGAAACTTACAATACTTTGGAATTTAATTTGGTCGTCTAAACTTTAAATACATTTGTAAATTAAAAATACTATTTATGGTGTTTGGTATTTACATGTTATGAAAATTCTTAGAAAAGTTCATACATACTGCAGCAATAATGTAGTGAAAAATTAAATTAAGATGTTGTCTATTTGCACTAAAAAAAAGTATTAGATTTAAAAAAAATTATTAGCAAAAAGTATAAGATTTCTCATCGAAAATGTCGTTAGGTATGTTTTAAATATTTTAATAATATGTAATATAGCAACAATTAGTGCACCTACACTTCAAACCATTAGTGGGCATTATTTTTCAGACCACGCAAATCGACTTAGTGAAATTAGGATTGTAGATTATGTCAAATGAATCATTCTGTATAATATTGGCCAAATATAATATACACGTAGTTATGCTTCGCAATCTGCCGTATATTTACATATAATAATGTTCGAGATATCCCGCGGGTCGCGAAAAAAATCCAGCCGGTGTATAATATAGGATGTTGCAGTCAACCGGAAATGTAGTTATACATATAAAACATATATACTACGCATGATGTGACTATTGTAGGTACAAAAATAATGTATTATAAAGGTATTAGTGATGATAACATTTATAATCTGTAAATATAGACAAAGAATAATAATTATTTATGATTTTATAAAATTATTAAAAATTGTTTATTATGAAAAAAATAATTAAAAAATATACTTACTTAATCAATTACTGAAAAATTATTAGTATCGAAGTAAAAAAAATGTCTCGTATATTATAATAAATCAGCTCAATTTTGGTGAATTTGTCTCTCTTTGGCGGCAGTATTGATTTAAAAGCTAAAATATATTACGTAGGTATCTATATATATACAGATTTTATTGATATATTTTATGATTTGGTATAAGTTTTTCTAGTCTTACCATTATGTATAGTATCTAATTCAGTTTTTGGAAAAAAATTAATGACATGGTTGGAAAATGTCTTTCTATAAATGCTAATTGGTAGCATCAAACAATTATGTAATAGGGGTTTAATTAAGTTAATATCGAGTTATACTGGAGATCGAATATGAACTCATTCACGGTCGATTGGTAAATAGTCGACCGTTTGAAAAATGACAATTCTATGTATTTCGATCCAGTATTACAGTCAGGGCCGGCGCTAACAAATATTGATGGAGGGGATACAAATATTTGAATTTGCCGACTACATTTTAAAACAAAAGTTGTTTCTGTCGACTATCTCACACATCACAAGTAACATGGGCAAATTTGCATTCAGAATAATTCAATAATTAGAATAATCCATTTAATTATGTTATTTTAAAACTAGAGTAAATTTATATATTGTAAAATTTAAAGATAAAATTATTATCCGGGCATATTGGAAAGTTTTATTGACATTTTAATTTTGAAGAAAGTTAGTACATATTTTAAAATTATAATCTTTTTGTAGATTTTTGAATTAACATAGCTTGCTTCATGTTTAAAATGTCAATAAAACACCCCGAAATGCCTTAGATAATAATCTTAACTTTAAATTTTACACTAATTGTATGTACATTATTATCAATTTACTCTAATTTTAAAAATAATAGAATGAAATAAAGGTATACTGAACGCAAAAATTGATATGTTACGCGTATGTAAAACAGAGTCAACACTCAGCACATGCCGTTAAGACTAAGACTAAAAATATAAAAACAGTACCTTTTATTATATTATGTAAATTATTTTTATTGAAGTATAATGCATTACAAATTACAATAAACTTTCTATCAAATTAAAATGATTGGGGTCATTGAAGACAAGGGTGTAGCACGATTGCGCCTGCCCGCTATATACCTTTTGATATGCGGAGTACCAGATTCTACTGTATACTTTATTAATACATGGCATTATAAATAAACATTTTTCATATTTTTTTTTTCATTAACATGTTTTCTTATTATGTATAAACTAATAAATATTAATATTAGTAATATTATTAATATTTTATAAGTATTTATTTTATACTAACTAGAAAAGAACGTTTATAAAAAAAAAAATGTGACAAACGTTTATATTGCCATGTATTAATAAAGCATACAGTTGAATCTGGTACTTGTAATCTTGTATACTGTCGCATGTAAAATCGTGTTTCACTGGCCCACAACTGTTCTGTAAGTTACAATCGTGGGTGATACAGTTGCGGTTATTTATCCACACTTTCAAAACATATTCACCATTACTGCTAGTTGCTACCTATACATTTTTGACAAAACCTGTAACGTCGAAACTATAGATTGCTGTAATGGTGAGAATGTTTTAATTGTGTGAACTGCTATCGCTATATTGTATCATCCATTATTATTCGCATAGAACAGTGCCAAGTTTTGTGACCCACAACTCCTATTGCCATTTGATAGAATCATTAACAAATGTGGGTAATTGGGTTAGCCTAGATTTGGTTCCGACATGGAGTTATCTGTCTCCAGAACCGTTTCATCAAATTCTTTTCCGTCCATTACTTCCAGATTATTTGTGTTTAGATCGAGTGCCGGTATATATTGAACATCTGCGCTTGGTAATGAAAAATTGTTATTCTCTTCTAGAGTGACACTATTCTTGTCTATAACTTCATCCTGTTTTACACTATGTATATCCTTTACACAATATTATGATTGAATTATTTTGAAGTGTTGTATATTTATTAGAAGCGTGATCTGCAGGATTAATCTTTATTTTTTAGTAGAGGACTCCTCTTTATTGCTTTATCTTATTTCTGTTACGTAGGTCGTTACCACAAAATATTTATTATATTATTTTTACAAAATTATTATACTAAAAGATGATAAATATTATCTTGCATTATATTGTATACATATTGACTTAGGTATAAGCAATTCTATAGAATCCGGGCAATGTATAATTATGACTGCATTTCCTATTAAAATCGGGAAACACTATATAAAAGATGTAATGAACACATGGCCTAATATATATTATTTATATCATAAAAACGTCTATACTTTGCGAGGCATTGCCATCTGCCATCGACTGTATTGTATACGTTATCTCTAAAAATGATAATTGACAGACTTAAATGTTGAATATATAGTAGGTGGCGATTACGTATCATGCATTCAATATAAAATATATGATGTCATAATTATTACGACTCATGAGCCATCATGACTCATGGCTCCTTTATTTCTATGTAGTATTACCACACATATTTGTGTGACGTGTATGTTTATAATAAATATATAGGTTCATATAGTCAATAATAAATACATAATTGTATGATAACTGTTTAACTAATCTATTTGACATTTTAGTTGTTGTTGTTGTTGTTCAATGAGAAATTGTGGGTAATTTTTCGATAGATTTATTTCAAAGGTTTTTTAAAAATATTGTATTTTATTGTGTCTTCGGTGCATAAAAAATTGATAAAAATAATCTAATATATAATGAATATATTTTAGATAATTCATTGACAAATATAATATATTTTGGTACATTATTTTTAATTACCATGTTTTAATAATATTACTTGACCCATTTTCGTTTTCTGTAATATTTAAAATTTTTTTTCACATCAACACCAAATAATATTGATTATTATACAGACCACAATTTCTTTTCTAATGGATTTAATAAACTAATAATTAGCTTTTAGAATTTACTACTAATTCACAAAGTCATAATGCACGATAAAAATTATTTAATAAACCATTTAAGTAGGTACCATAAATTATTGCGCACCATCAAATATCGGCTAAAGAATTATTTCTTAAAACATTATTGGTTTGGACATTTTAGGCAGTTAGATAATAGGACAATATATATATTATATATTTGTATTATCTTTATTCACTAGTATACTTCAGTACTAAATAACTTCAAAATCATAATTTGTTGTAATAGCCATTAAAATATTAGTTATAACACTACCCCAGATAAATAGACCCGTTGTAATTTTCAGTAATCGATATAAATAAATTATACTACATTTCTTTAGAAAATTGTATTTTTTATCATAACAATAATTTGTATATAATTTACAACTTTCTAAAATTTTTTTAGGGTGAGTGGAGTGCTGAACACCATAAACGTACATGCTTACAATACATGCAATATAAGGTATATTGTATAATTTATTTATTTGTAAAGTTAAAAATTAGATTGCTGTGAACATTATAGAAACGTTTGATCATGTTTATTTTTTTCAAAATTGTATACTATATTTTGCGATAAATTTACTTTGTATAAGTTAAACGGAAATGTTATAGATTTTAAAATCACGGAAACTGCGTCGATTATAAACTACACTACTCCCCCTCACCTAAATCCAGCCCGTATTATATATTTATAATAGTAATTTAAACTGTTTAATCGCATGAGTGGTTGTATTAATTTATCTTTGGCGGCCATGCAGCTATAGCCCACCCGGGTTAATGCCGTTAAAGAGTCGAATACACACTGACATTGCCATGACGTAATCTATATCTCTCAATACTTATTTTAAATAATAAATAATACGGACGGGTATATTTATATATATGTGTATGTGTAAATTCGTGTACGTGTCATAGCCAAACCAATATGAATTATGCAATTTATAATACCATATATCTAGGTAAATATATTTTGTTCTATATAAGTCCTGTATGAATGAAATGGCGTATAGTACAAAAAGGTACCATATCAAAAAAAAATATATGTTTGTATATTACTATATAATCAGACGATAAGAGTTATTTAGTATAATTTTTTAATTTTAATAAGTGTAAGTATATATTATATAACTGATAATAAACTTATAATAAATTGTAAATACATTATAAATATATATGTATATATTTATTTATTATTAAATATACATAAATATTCATTATTTAATATACTTAGTTAATGATATTTTCAATAAAATAATATAATGTCATCACATACACACTAATTACATACTATTTATATGAATATTTCGGACACGGTTAGTAAGAAAAATAAAAATTACAGTGAATTAAGGGATTTGAGATAAAGACTATATTTTAATTTATTTTTGAGAGGGGTATATAAGTATATAACAGAACAGTAATCAGTACTAATATTTAACTAGGTATATTATCTGTATATAAATTGTTTTAAGTTAATAAAAGTATATTTAAAAAATGAAGTTCACTTATAATAATGATGAGCAGAATGGTGATAAAATATTTTGCATGATGTATATTGCATGACATGCTGAATGAAGAATTTTCCATATAAGTAGTAAGTATGTTTTGATAAGGGAAACAAGATATTAAAGAAAATTGTAACCATTGCAAGTAAACCTGTGATGGATGTTTTCTAAGATGATTAGATTTGGCTTTGGTGAAGCCATTTTAATAGTACTTAATATAAAAAATTCTGATTTTCTCAAAAATAGTACATTGTACATATTATATAGGTATAATATCCTGTGTGTACTAGTAGTGATACGAGTTTAGTTTTTTTTAACATATATGTGTATGTATATAATCTATATAATCTATATACATTTATATGTTTATCTACGTCGAATTAATTGTCTAATTATTTAGAAAATATATTATAATGAGTTTATAAATGATCACATCACATAATTCTCGCAGAAATTCTAAACCAAGTATATGCATCTGAAAAAACATAAAATATCGCAATAGATTATTCGAGGAAAGTTGTGTCTTGATGAAGTTCATAGAAATGTTATCCGCGTTACGTAATGGGAGGTTATCGGAATCCCAATTTCCGTGATCAAATTATCTAAAATACGCCGCAGGACAACGTACGATGCATAGGAAGTTACCGCAGCAGGGTGCATACTGCAATGTATAAGAACGTTTTATTGCCTTAGAGCTGCGGCAGGTATAATATGTATTTATTATATCGCATCAATGATAAAAATAAGTCTGTCTCGAGTGGTTGGGGATCGAGTTATTTTTATATGTCCTACTGCGAAATATCGCATTCATAAAGACGCATTTACTGCAGAACTTTCGTAAAATTCTAGTCAGTCCGAATGCAATATAATATAATGCAACAGGATAATAAATTAGGTATACGTTATATTTACTCGTCGGCCGACAATTCTCAGAACAGAGTATTTCGGGTTAATGACGATATTAACAAAAAGTAATAAATAAATATTATACATACATAATACAATTGCGCAGCAAGAGTATTTAAAATTAATCGAATCGTCTTTCACGCGTCGAAAGTCCATTTGGTATATTGCACGTAAACAATTTTTAAACTTCACATGTTATACAAGCCGACATACCATCATAATAATATCTATGAAATAAAGCGCATGTGTGTGTTTATAGACGGATAAGCGATGTTTACTACGTATTGAATAAAATACTATATTTATTCACGAGAAGTAATATTTTCACAAGATGAAAAAAATCCCTGAAACGTAAACCAGTGGAGGTAATAAATAAATAAATAAATAAATAAATAAATAAATACTATTTACTATAAACATATTTGCGGAAATCCGAAATATTAGTGTTTGTATATTAATTAATTGCTAAGAGTCTGAGTGTTGAAATAAGATTTTTTTCATCGCCTATGTTATCTCTGCTCTATGTTTTAGGGATCTATCGTTCAGTTAGAAACGATTACAGCTGTCAGCTACTGTAGTATGTCAAAATAGATGAATCAAGTTCCACGTACAATTTTTCCGTTTATTGTAACATACGCCTTCTGTATTAGAATATACATATTTATAATTCTTAAAGATTTTCGTACTGCACTTACGTAGTGTCCTATGGAAATAAAAATTTTCGCTTTTTAAATGACAACCTTCCTTTTAAACAACAAATTATTTAGTAGATAATTTTTTTGAACATTTTGAAGTATTGAACATTCAAAGGAGTAGTTTTTAAGTTATTTAATTTTGGATTTTATCTAAGGATAATAGGTTCATGATAATGAGTTTGGAAGAAATAGGTTATGGTTTTTGGTAATTGAAACATTTTGATATAACGAAATTAAAATTTAAACACAAGTTATCATAGCCTCCATGTCTTTCGGAACTATAGTTTTAGAGTTATAACCGTTCTAAAACTAAATTAAACAACTTAAATATTAGTTGTTTGGATTTAGATTCAGATTTAGATTTGGACAAATTAAATTAAAAAAATGTATATATATTATATTTATTTAATCATTTACAGGAAAATAGTGAGACTATTATTTGAAAAAAAGAAATTGGTATCACCAATTTGGGATGTAAAAAAACCTGAATTGAACATTTACATTCAATAAAAAAGGTTGATTCAATGTAGTTTCGATTACACGAATGTCTTCAATCTTTGCAACTTGATATTTATTGTATTTTTTATTCAAATTTTATTGTTTTGTTGAAATCGAGTTCCATACATCACTCACGAAAGTCACAGTTCAAAGTTTATATTTCAATTATATACGATAGAATTAATTTTACCTGGAATTAATACACGAGTATAGGTACCTAATATTGAATTTTTAAATTCGACGGGCTGTGGCTGCATCTTGCATGTCATGTTGGATTGTTGGAACCATTGTTTAGTGATGTCTTTGAAGTTAGTAAAGCGTTTAGAAATACAAACATTAATTAAAATATAAATCAATAGAAAACCAATTAGTATTATGTAAACATACCTAGTACGTATTCGAATGCGTTATCATGTAATAACACACATTATGTGCTATGTAAAGCGATAAGAGAAAAAAATAATTATAAAAATGTAATAAATGTATGTGTTCAATTGAACAGCTATTAAAATATATTAATTTCGGTCACCAGATGGTTAAATGTCGTAATTATTATTAAACATGACATTATCCATAGGTTGTTTACGCCTCGTTAAAACTTTAAGTGTTAGCGATTTAGTGGATCGTTTGGGTATTATTGACACTATTAAGGAATGCCGTTGTTCGCTGGTGATTTGCGTATTATTATTGTAAAATTATACCGAACCATTTTCGTGTGGGATTATATCATGTGCATCATTATTATTTTTATATAGCTTCGGGGAATCTAAAAATCTAAAAAATATTTTATTACACCTTTTGTATTATCTTAAATTTTATATTTGCATTAAAACAAACTTGATTTGGGGACAAAAAAGTTAATTAGTGACTTTATACTAGGTACAAGTTCTACGGCTACTATAAACCAAAATACTGAGCCAGTTTTCAGTTTATATATATATAAATGTATTATTTTTAAGAAAAAGATCAAAAGATCTAAATTATATAACTATTCTGAATGTTAAGATATTTTAACATAATATATTAAAAACAGAACTTCATAGATTGGTGTTATCGTGTGTTGTTTATGTCTCCTTTTGCAGTTTCAGATAGGCCTACGTTCTATATACATATAGATTTCTACCAGAAAAAAAAGCTTGATAAAATGTAAAACATTAAAATGTTGAAAGCTAATTAAAATACCAGATTCAAAGTTTTTATTTTTCGCAGAGATAGATAGTAATTCAGTCATTGTCCACACAATTAGATGTACAATTTAGTACGAACTGTAAAACAATAGACGTGCCCTGAAGAAATTCTTTCAAATGCGTGTGTCATTTGTGTGGACTTAAAAAGCATATAAACGTATTTTTTAAGATATGAGTTAATGTAGCTGGTTGTTAAAATAGTTATTAAATTTAATGAATAATTTTTAAAAATTCAAAAGACGCGACGTCATATCAAAAGTCTTAAAATAATTTATTATCTATTTTTTAATATACCTATTTTAACCAAAGCGGTGGAGAAAATTTGTGCGAGCAAATTTATGTGTGTCATAATACAGTGATATATAAAATATTATTAATTTTAATTACATATCTCTAGATTTCCGTTAACGTAACGATATTCATTCTATATCACTGTGTCACATAATATAATGTTCTATTATTATTGTACTTTGAATAATATATATTTAAAACGGCGCTTCAGATAGGCAATTTAGTACATTATTTTATTTTATAATATTATGATAACAATATTATTTTAAGCATTTCAATCGTACTTAAAACATCATATTACAACAAAAAATAATAACATAATTAAAACAATACTATTTAAAGTAAAATACTTTAATGTTAGGTAGGGAAATTACAAAATAAAAGGAATATAAGCTATATAAATTTATAAAATTATAAATCTTAAATCTTAGGGTTTACAATAAAATACATTAGTTAAAATACCTACACAATTTTATACTCATATCTATATTTTATTATACAGAGTGATTTATCAAGCATAATCATTCCTTTTTTCTTCAATAATGTAGTCATTCAAAATTTGATTTTCGGAATTTTTATTTAAAGATTATATTTTAAAATGTTTGAAACATTTTATAATGAAGTGGCTTGTGGTAATATTAATTTCCGTTTTTCAAATAAAAACCTCATTTTCTTCCCTTTTTATTGTAAATTATTTAGTGGATACATTTAAAAATAATTTAATGTAGATACCTAATCAGTTCTGAATTCTAACGATTGGTTTGTCAGTTATTTAACTTTGTTTCCTTAGAATAATAGTCTCATGGTGATGGGTTTGGAAGACTTAAGGGATTTAGTGATTTAAAAATTGTATTAATTTATTTTAATCTATCAATATTGATAGTTTGTAGAAATGGTTCAAGTATAATAAATATTAGATCGAATATTTTATCTACTTATATTTTTGTAAAACTACTATTAGGAACTTTTATCCTTAAAATAAACATTTTAATAACTGACAAACACTTCGTCAACATTTTTAATTAAGTACATAAAAATGTTCAAAAAAATATATTCATTAAATAATTTACAGTGAAAACGGGAGGGGTGGGGGTTAAAACCAGAAGTTTATATCACCACAGGATACTGTTTAAGTAGAACAAAAAAATCTTGATAATTTTAAAATACTGCTTTAATTATATTTAAAAATTTCTAAAATTAGAATTTGGTTAAATAATTATTAAAAGAAAAATAGGGGTAAGCATGCAGGGCGAATAACCCTGTTAACTCAATAAAATTGTTCAAAGTCGTGTTATCGATTTATTTTATAATAAATTATATTATATTGTATTTATAATTTATTTCACTTATTATAAAGTTTTATCGTTGTAGCAGACATGGCTTATATTAGAAACATTAAAATATTAGGAATTATTATTTTTAACAAACAGATGCAACAATAATAATTAATAAATCCTATTTATCATTATTTTATTTTTTAATTTGTGTAAATTAATAAGTACTAACTAATAACAATTTTGTATTTTTCACACGATGTCATACACGTATGTATTACAAAAACAAATGGAAAAATTGTTTTGGATAGGTAAGTGAAAATCGAAATAAATTCATTAAACCGTAATTATTAGCATAGTTTTATAAGATAATGACGTCATCAAGGTACCCGTTCGCTGTTGTACAGTTGTAGTTACTAGGGCGCTGATGTGGCGGAAGTCCAAGAGAGCTTCCTGTAAATTATGCGTATAGATCAATAACTGAAAGAAAAATGCATTTTTTTAGAGCTTGCTGAGTAGATTTATGCAATCGTTATTCGTTGTAGATTTTTTATATATGAATTACATTTTTTGAAAAAAATATCATTCGTTTACAATAATATATTATATGGTTACGATGTCTTCCAACCAATTCGTTTCTTATGTTATAAGTTATAAAAACCTATATAGCATTATAGCAACAAGACTTAGGTAAGCGCTTTTCTGTATGTTATCAAGTCTCACACATACTATATACATATGTTCTCAGACATAGGTTTCGGATACTTGTATTCTTCGTTCATCGATGAAATATTATTTTACGTATTTACGTAATATACCTATTTTCTTCTTCCTATCATAAATGAATAATGATAAATGTATTCCTACGACGTGCATGTTATAAACGCATTCACTGTATAATTAACACGGCTATTGTGTCCATAAAGTATAAAGTATTACGAGTGTATCCATATAATAGGTATTTTAAGTATTTACAAATATATATGAGATGTTTCACAACATCGATGCAGTATCATAAAATGTCGTTGGTAATTCCCAGTGGATTTGTTTATATACCATAATATTATGGATTTTGACGCTGTATCTATTTTGTAGATGCAATAGAATATATAATTATATTATAAAATACATGGTTTTGTTATGATAATTTGCGCACTTTTTTTGTATAAGTTCCTGTGTGATCTTAAAGTGCCCAATTTGTTTAATATAGTTTTATAATTAATCGGTAATTAATTGAATAGTGCTTGTTCATAATTATTTCCTTTTTTAAAAGCAACTTTATGCATTTTTATACATTTTTTATTAATTGACAATATTAAAAATAATAATATTAATATAGAAAAGAAAAAACCATACTTAATACAGAAATAAGAATCGGATACCTACATCAGAGTAACAAACGGTTTTCTAATATAATCTAAAACAAAGATCAACGTATATGTGTAATCTGCAAAGTTATACTAATGGTCGAACATATTCTACTGACTGAATGTTGCAAGTACAAATAAGAGCCCGAAAAGTTAAAAATACCCAACACTTTATGTGTAACGTTAGGGCCTAATCTTGAAAACAACCTAAACTTATTATTATTATTAAAAAACCAAATTATATAATAGATTTAAAAAAAAAAACTGTAGGTTAAACAATTTTACATAAATTATGACCTATGAGGATATGCTGACAAAGTTTGTTGTAGATCAATATAATAATAAAAAAATAATAACATAGGAATCACTTTTGCATGCAGGTGAATGAAACGAGACAAGTAAAGTACTCAGCGACAACAGTTACTGTTAAATATACTGTTTCACATTGTTATTGTTGTGATTGATAAATATTATTCGTAAGCGATAAAAAATGTTGAAAACAATGAGATCATATTACTTTAAATAAATACATGGTATACATAAATAAAACGGTAATATAATATGATACGTGCCATTATGCCAACATCAAAAGATGTGTTTGTGTGAATTGTGAAACAAACGATTAAAAAATTATGTTTAATATGTTATTATGTGATATAATGTTCACAACAATGTACTTTCAAATTTCAATGGAAATAATTTTATTCGTTGTCAATCTATCACGGAATAAATTAAATACATATACACACACAATCACACGCAAAAATACATACACAAATATGTCAAACGCATACCGAAAAGTTAAAACAAATAAAAGCAAAGTAAGTATATACGAATAAAATAGTGATAATAAAAAAAATGTTTCAGTACTAAAGTCTATGTAGTACCAACACCTAAGTGATTTGAAATTAATATCAAATGTGGTTATTTTAAACGTATATGGTATCAGATTTAATTTTAATTTTGCAGAATATAAACTTATTAAGATGTTTTTATAAACAACAGGCCTACATTTTATCAATTTATCATAATGTACTACTTATCTACTGCTGAGCGTTTTTCTTAAAATGATTGAAAACTTAAAACGATCGGATAACAGTCAAATTGAAATCGAGTGGCCAGCTAGTCATGTTGGCCATTACTACGATTTATTTATTAAGATACAATCACAATGTGCAATCTTCTGTTGGTGAAAGTTCAATGATAAATAAAATAGACTACTCGCGACAAGAGCTGGACAGATGTCAATACTGTCTCCTTTTCTCCCTTCGCAGGTGAAGATTTGTATCTATCGTAGTCGGGGGCTACAAAATTCGATGGATTAATATTAATAAATGCCTAGCTGGATGTATTTTGTCATCCATTATTCATCTATATGTGTATGATGTTAATATAAAAAAAAATTTCTAGCAGAATATAACGCGCAGACTGGAGTGTTTGTTTTCATCTTCTCTGTACGTCAACAATTTTACTAAATAATAAAATTAGTCTGAAAAAAAAAAAACAATAAACAATAATAATACAACGCGTATCGTTAGGTTAGGTTAGGTAGTATACATTATATTATTATTATATGAGTAATTACACATCAACATGATGAAAACACTAGAATATATTATATCAAATAGTTTATTGCAAATAAAATGTTTAATTGATCACTTGTTTTTTTTTTATTGCCCGGTACGAATACGTTGCTGGATTGGAAAAGTATTAAATTATGATACTTTCAATCTAATTTATATTTATAGAGGCTGTAGTTACTGTTCGACGGTGCAAATTTTAAAAAGAAAAATGTTGTATATGTACTACACGTGTGACTACGGTAACAATATTATCGTCTTAATTGAATGCAGTGAAAATTGCGTTTCAAGCTATTTTTAAGTAATTATTTTGTTGTTTAAATTACCTACTAACGGGATGATGGAGTTTACATATATCTACCGTTTTCATACGATAGAATTGCCACGCAATGTCGCCGATGACATCGTTATATTATACGGTAAAATAATAGTTTATTATACAGCCGAGCGTTAAACCAAAAGCTACCAAGTGACATTTTATTTTTCGAAATTGAGTTTTTAGTGTTTTCAGTGTTTTCACTATATATTATTCAAACTGTTATCTTTAAAATGGCGCAATTTCCGTAACTTTTCACGTTGATCGAATAAAAAGTTATGCACAAAGAACAACCAAATAATGTACATAAAAAAAAATGCACGTAAGATTACATTTCGTTTGCAAAATTTAGAAAAAGGTTTTCATCGCTGCATCTTGACGGGACGAACGAGGTATATAATGGAATAGGTCACGTACTGTATTATTATACAATAGACATCTTGACTAAGAACCCTCTGGTACCGATAATTCCTGCTACAATCATCGAAACCTATTTGGAAAACGTTTTAGTTCGACATTCGTTTCGTGTAAAGTTTTCTCGCGTGGTGCCCATACACGTATTACCACGAGAAGGTACTCGTATATACAGACATATTTTAATGTTGCGTTTTATACTTGACACGCGGACGCAATCGCCGTATTGTTTGATCGGCAACAGTTTTGTACAGTCGTCCGTTCAAACACTACGATGTGTTTTACATACAGTTTAATATTCGGACACCCTCGGGGTATGTATATGCATGGCGTACGTGTAAAGCCGGTGCAAAACCACCGCCGCAGACCCGCGGACAAGTGGCTATAGGAACTTAGCGACTGTAGTCTGTAATCCGTTTGAGATAACACGCAACGAACAAGACAACGAACTTTTGTGTTGCCACAGGCGGTACATACGTATATGGTTTCAACGCGAACGAAATCCGCGATTTCGGTTTAAACTCCAATCGATCGCTATTTGGTTGTTAATTGCGGTTTGTAGAATATAATATATACATATAATTTTACTATATATATAGTGATGCGTTATGTCGAATTTATCTTGGAATATATCGTGTACACCGCTGTATCTGTATTAAGATCAAAAAAACAATTTCGTTAGATTAAACTAGGTTCAATTTTTTATAGACGTCTCATGTATAAGATTCACGTGGTCATGCCGATTTTATATAAATTGTCTGTGTTAAATGTTTGTGTGTAAAAATATTTGTAGTTGGAATCACTCGATCTCATATATTATACACGCGATAATGTAAGGGAAACATCCCTCCATATAGTTTTTTTTTTTTAATACGTCAAATAGGAAAGTAAAAAAAAGCATAGATACTATCAATCAAATTTAAACAATATTGTGGTCTAAATGGTAACATAAAAAATACAATTTAAATGTTTGACGTTATTTTTATATTTTTTGTACACACAATGTGAATAATATTATTTAGTAAAAGCATAAAAATATAATATTATAACAACAAATTTAGTTATTTTATTAAAGATCAAACATATTTAAAAAATTAGTTATAAATGTATGATATTTTGCTTAAGTTTTTCCACTGATTTCCTCACTCCAAATAAAACGTTTGTGTATACATGACTGTGATGATGGTGTGGTACATTTATTTTAATGTTTGCTGAAGTATTATCGTAAAATTATGTTATTTTTAATTGTTGTATATAATATATTGATATATTTCGCTATTTTGACGCATATTCCATTTTAATAACAAATTTAAGGTTTACGAACTTTATGGTCACAATTTATGCAGTATAATGAGTGTATTACGTTATTATACAAACATTTTGTTTATTAAAAATAAGTTAGATAGAACTGTATTTTTTTGTTTAAATGATTACAGTAAGTATACCCATACACACAATAAATTATTTATATATATATGGCCATACGGGAGTATTAAACATTTAAATCATCGATTCATTTTATTGTACAAAATGTATGGCTTCTGTTGCTACCTTAAAATGTATAGTATACATGATCTAAAATTGAATACATTAATAAAAATAACATTGTCGTTTAGATGAAATTAATTCATTTATGATGGTGATACTGGCATGTAAAATTATATATTTTATAATGGTTGGATGTAGCATAATTTTATGCACTTAAAAAAAATAATAAAATTATTATTTTTGAAATAAAATTAATCAATAATTGATTACAATGGTATAAAACTGACTGTTTTGTTCTTTGAGTGGAATATTTTATTTGAATGTATGGAATTTTTAAACGTTAAAATTTACATATTATTACAAATTATTTCAGTCATTCGCTAAATAAAATATAGGTACTATTTTAATGTTTTGAACGTTCATAAGTTGAATATAATAACATATTTTGATAAATTACATAAACAACGTACATTGATTTTTCAGTACCTACGATAAACATTTCGCAGTTCGATTTCGTGTTTGATTAAATAATAATATGGGTTATCGGTAAATAATATGTTTGAATTATTATGCGAGTAAAATCAAATATTATATAATATGTGTATGTATACAAAAATCAACTAGAGTTTGATTAATATTAAAATGACGGTTTTTATTGATCAAAAATATGTAGAAAAACCATTATGTTCCAAAGCCGAAAGATACTTATTTTTATTTAATTTTTTAAATTTTAAGCTTAGCTACGGAATTTTGGTTTCATAACAAGCTATATTTTTTTTTTCAACATTTTTTTTTTTTGGGGGGGGAGTAAGGTAGTTTAAAGAAAGTAATATGAAATACTTATCTACAGATGAAAATTGAGTACAGATTGCTATGTAAGAAAAGAAAATAATAAAAAAATGTAAGCCAGTAGATATTTGTTTTTAGTAACATTTTGCACATTTTTTTCTTTTGTTAAATCGATTAAGTACTGTTCAAAATAATTTTATAAATTAAATGATTTATTATAATACTGACATTTATGAAAACCCATGTTTGTTTCGGATCTATAAATATAATATGCATATTTTTTAAAATTTAATTTTCTCACTGAGTAAATTTTTTTGAATATCATCAATATTAAAAGTTGACTTGTTTAATTCCACAAATATATTATATTTATAATAAAATTTTGTTTAATAAATACTTTAATTTGATTATAAATATGTTTATATATTTTAATGTAATGGAGTAGTTACAAAGTTTTTTCAATAAATAAAATTAAAAAATATATTTGATTTATCATTAAAATAACAATTTATTCCAATAGGTTAGTGTATTATTACAATACCAGTTGATATCAAATTGATTTTAATTTCATCATCAATGTGAAAATCAATTTAGAACAAGCATAAATCAATTTACTGACATTTTGAAGAGGACACCATGAAATATTTTAAAAGACGATCGATCATATTATATAGTAGAGTAGAGGTATATGATTAGTAAATGAAAAAGGGACAAATGGAATTCGTGGTACAAACGTGGAATAATTTTTATCATGGAAACGAAGAGCTATACTTAGGGGGTGGTATATTCTATAAGGGAGTGAGTGAAAAGTGACAAAGACTGAGAAGAATAATGAAAATGCATCTTTTACAGTAAATATAAAATACCGCTGAACCTTATGTCATAATATAAAATATGATTATTTGTCGGTACTGTTTAGCACTACTTTATATATCAAAGTAATGAGATTGAAATAAAAAATGTAATAAAAATTTCAAGTTCAAAATTCACAAGATCTCCAATTTATTAATGTAAAATAATACACATAACATCTGCAATATTCAATACTAAGCCGTATGCTTGAATACTCAAATTAAATTAAATTTACTTACCAATTATTATTATTTGTAGTTAATGTTATTTAATTAAGTTCTGATAAACGGTTTTCTAAAATAGCTATGATTACATTTCATCTGTCGTCTAATTAAGTTTACTTAGTGAAATTCAATAGTGTTTTAGGAATTGTAACTTTCCTTATACTTACACATTATTAATATTACTTTTCTATAACAATATGGAATTGGATACGCATATATGTGTGAATGTCTGTTGAGCGTTAGTATAGGTTTATGACATAACAATAATTGATATAAATTATTTATAAATATTTATTAAAATGTGAAAAATATTATATTTTAAATATTATTTATTATTAACTCGATATTATAATATTCCAGTTTAAAAATAATTTACTTATGTCTTATTTACATGATTTAACACGAAGGTTGTAAGTACTAATATAACTTATTTTAAATTATACAAGTTAGAATTCCAAAATATAAGTTCTACGATACCTATATTTTAGATGTTTTGATAATAATAAAGTTTATAGTTCGCTTTTTAATTTTGTATGCTGATAAAAAAAAAAATTAATCACTAAAATAATTGCCTAAATTAGATCTTAAATAGTTTTGTAATAATAATACGACTATCGTATAACAATTTTGTTGAAAACACTAGATTTTGTTAAATTATTTTAATATTTTTGTTATTTTGATTTTTGTTCCTATTTCTTGTTTGTAAATATTGGTATTTGACCTCGTTAACACTAACTTTAAATTTAATTTATTTGTTTATTTTCGTAATATTGAGTTATTTCTGATGAAATTATTTAATATAATATGTAACTGTCAGTTTGCTTCAACATAGTTATTTGTTATTCTATACTTTACACTTATACAATTATTTAAATATTTCAATTTTAGTTTTTCATCATGAATAATTATTCAAAGTAAACGTAAATATCAATAACTATTGGATTTGTATTTTCATAATTTTATTTATCTTCTATTAGTTTACAGGCGTTACTTTCAAATGTTTATCTTACCGACTTACCGTATTTCAATATAATTAGTATAATTATGTAAACATTTATATTTTATACATATTTTGTGATGGTCAATAGTTGCAGTGGCTCTTTCTAAATAAAAATATAACAAAAAAATATATCTTAACTTTTTCCATAATAGACTTGTAGTTTATTGTTTTAGGTTTTATTAATTAACCATATTAAAGCTAACGTTTGAAAATTTTAAATTGTTTTCACATGAAATATATTTATTGATTGTTTTTCTGTGTAGGTAATTTGTATTTGTTTAAATAGGTATTCGATAGGTACATTAAAAGTGCTACGTATTTTATTGTTTTCCCTTATTTCAATATATTGCGTAATATATATATTTTTTTGCGTGGATCAAAGAGCAGACAAATATACATATATAATACCTACTGCATATCTCACAAGGGTTTACTAATTAAAAACGATGGTATAATTCAGATGTCATTACCGGGAATTTTTAAATTAGAAAATAATCACAGAACTACCTACCGGCTGCGATAAAATAAAATAAACATTAGGTACCTATTTACTATAAATTAATGTATATAATATTACGTTTTTATTATTTTTATATTGTTTTAAGTAGGTAGGTATTTAGTTTACGGACACGCTCGTGGCAGCTGTACCTAATGATTATTCTATTGACTATAGATTATAGTATACATCTGTAACCTATGCTACGACTTATAGAATACATTATAAAGTAATTTAAATGCGTCATATTTATAATTAAAACTTAAAAATATAATGCACTGGCCCACGTCCGTTTGCGCATTATACTCTATAGATAATTGCAGATAACTACAAATAACTGATACTCCAATTATTTCAACATATCTGTATAGATGATATTTATGATGTGTATAGTCTGTGAGTCGTAATTATCGATATCCTAAACTTGACATATGTATTTATCCAAATTGTTCCAGTTGGAAGAGTAATCAATTTTCATATGACCAAGAGTGTTGTAGCGGAACTGACTAGTTACCACGTTTTCAGCTGAATTATATTCTCCACTATTGGCCATGTAAGCTCGACACAGTACAGACTCCATGTCTCTGAAACATATTAATAATACAAATTAATTGCGTTGTCAATATATTGGCAAACATAATTTCAACTGTAGAATGTAAATAGTGTATTATTTTAGATGTATACGTCTTCGATAATAATAAACCAATAGTATTTTATTCTTGTAAACTATAAAATAAAAAACAATAAAACGCACCTAATACATTTTTAAATTATATTAAAACTATTACTATTCAAAAAAATAGTCAAGTTAAATCCATTTTTCTAGAAATAAATGTTATTTTCTTTTCAATAAAACCCATTACTCAGCTCTTATAAGATTTTAAAAAATAGTTCCACCGTTATAAAGTTTTGTATAATGAGTATATTTTTCCATACTGCATTATTCATTATGTACAAAATCAATAGTCATTGTCGTTCAAAGTTCAAATACGGAAAAAAAATACTTCGTGTCATATACACAGTTACACAACATTTTTTATGTTGAAAAATCTTAATCTATAGCAACAGTATTTGCTAAAATATTAAATTTTAATATACAATTTTTTGAAACTATATTTATAAGATGTGTACGCATAAATGGAAATTATATTCACTTTAATACTCAATTCTCAAATGCATTGAAATATTGATTATTATATTATATAATATCTATATTAATATATTATTAACAATCAATTGAGTAGGTATATGATACTCGTATATGAATTATGAATTATTATTTATTATTATATATTTATTCATTTATATTATATTCATTTCATTGTTAAAGTTTTGGTTAAATACCACTTTTTCCCTAGTAATAAGAAATAACTTGGTAAAATACCTACACTATATTAAAAAAAAAGGAAAGAAAAACCGTTTTTTATAATCATTATTTTGGTATAGGTATTCCAATTTAATCTCACAAGAATCAATAAAATTCTACAGGAAGTTTTTAATAATTTCGTTGAAATTATACGTATATAACATTAGAATATAATCGTAATAATGTTTAACGTGTGTAATGTAAAAAGTTTTCGATAGCTTTTTCAAACTTCTGGTAGAACGGTAGAATGGTTTTACAGTTGAAATATTTTTAATAAAAATTGTATTTCAAAAAGGTTTTACAAACTTTCATTCACACACACACACACACACACACACACACACACACACACACACACGCACACGCACACGCACTTAAATACACACACATATAATATCGGATTTCTACATGGATGATTATCAGGAAACAACGGTTAGTTAATATCATCAACGGCTGCAATATTTGCCAGACCATAACGATAAGTATAATACTATCATTACTTTGGTTTGGTTAATCTTGATTTTTTTCGAATGTTCGTTAATTTTCTTAAATATTTTACTGTATATACTAGTGGTTCATCCAACTTACATAAAAAAATAACTGCACAATGTAGTATATAATTACAACAATTCTACAGTAGCTATACCAGTGTTTTTGTACAACGTTTAAATGGTAACGAAAAAACATCATTTATCATTTTTTCTACAAAAGTATTCTTTTTATCTGTAAGAAATTTATCGATTGCGCCAAACTTTATACATATATATATATAACTTTATAACTTTATATAGGTTACACCGACTCATATATTATTGCATTATTAAACAATTAAACTGATATTTTTAGTATATTCATAACAAAATAACGTGGTCGAATACTCTCTAACTGTGACATATATATATCTTATAAAAAAATATTATGGGTATTTGAGTAATATTATTTTGTTTATGCATTATATTTTATTATAAGCCGATAGAATAAACATATACAAATGTGCAGTGGTATATTGATAGCTGGCGGAATCAACATACACAAATGTCCAGCGGAATCGATAGCTGGCATAATCGATAAAACCCTAGTCTACAAATAATGTTGAAGTATGCGAACGAACAAATATATATTTTTGAATTTTTCTACACACGAGTAGTTTTGGGTCGTTTTTGGTGTGAAATAAAGCGATCTTAGCAATAACTCATAGTGAACACTTAACACTTTAATACGCCAAACCACCGTAAGTGAAATCTGCTGGAAGTATAAATAATAATAACACTATTATTACTATTATATATAACGGTCGAGTAGGATTCAATAAAAGTG
Organism: Rhopalosiphum padi; assembly: GCF_020882245.1. Lineage (NCBI taxonomy): Eukaryota > Metazoa > Arthropoda > Insecta > Hemiptera > Aphididae > Rhopalosiphum > Rhopalosiphum padi. The sequence goes on along the minus strand of NC_083597.1, from coordinate 31,982,616 downwards.
TGAAGTGAATTTATTATTGTTTGCGGGCACTTCCAATACAGAGTTACTCAAACATAATCTGTAATTTGTTAATCTCGAAATATATTGCAATGAACATTCTTTTAGTCAGATACTTACAATGGCAGGTGTAGTATCTACTCACATAGACAAATTAATATTTTTTATGTACTGCATGGCATTATATTAACTTTGTAATATAAATTATAAATCGTGAATAGATTTTAATTGAAATGTTTGTGTACACGTATACAAATAATAAAATATAATATAATTTATAGAGTAATTCATAAAGCATAAACTAGATTTTAAAGTTCTAGAGATTTTTTATACTACTTAAGAATTGTCCTGTGGAGGTAAAGACTTCTGTTATTAAAATGAGAATCCCATTTATGAGGATAAATTATAAAACATTTATAATTTGTAAAACGGTCTTAGTATAATAAATAAATTATTAGTCGAAATCCTCCCACATAACCTTTACATTACGCCCTCATGGACTGCCCCTCCGGCCTATATCAACAACAGACAAATACCAACTGAACAATACGTAAAATATTTTGGGATGCATATAGACAGACGGCTCATATGTGGAAATTACGTACAAATAAAATCTTTAAATAATAAACTTAATTATTCGCATTCCCTATTAAAAACCAAACTATAATTGTAAAAAAATATTTATATACAAACTACTCATCCTTCTTTTAGCCTTTTATTATGATATCTAGATTTGGTGATCATATAAAAACTCAAACATTAAAATTATACAATCATTCCAATCAATACCTCTTTGAACAAATATTGTATTGCTTATTAGATATTAGATATTAGATGTAGGTAGATTGTAAATAAAACAAATAAAATAAATACTAGATCCAATATTTTATCTATTTTATGTTTTTGAAAAACTATTTTTAAGGACTTTTAGTTTTAGTTTAAACATTTTATTACGTGAAAAAATACTCGTTGGAATTTTGTTAATATACTTTATATAATTTTGATAATGTACATCCAAATTTTTAAAATAATTATCCATAATTTACAGTAAAAAAAAATTTAAAGTTATTATAGAAAAAAAGAAGTTTTTATTGAAATATCTCAATGATATGAATATAACATGGTATTTAAGAACACTTAAAAATTCTAAAAATGAGAATTTTAATAGATTTTTTTGCTTAAGGAAAAAATATGGGATAAGAATTTTTGCGAATTATCCAGTATAATAAAATATAGGTTTAAGTATAAAATTGCGTAGGTATTTTTTTTACGATCCCTAAGGCCTACGACTTTGATACGCGTAAAATATTTATTACATAATCGTTAATAGTATATATTTTAGGATGCACATGTGTACGAACACGCGTGTAGGTTCACGCTACAGGTACACGTGACGATTTAATTTAGCCGAATGAAAACTGTTTAGGTTTTCCAAATATAGAGTTGTGCAGCGTTCACTAGTTCATACAATACAGGTATATACATTATACATGATATGATTAATACGTACAATATTAAAACGATTAATATGACTTAACGGCGTTTATTGTGGCAACAGTATTTTCCTATCGAAGCATAATTAAAATCCACCGATGCGTAATGCTTGTACAACGGTGGCTGTACACTTTTTTAGAGCGTTCAAATTAAATTGCGCACGTTACATTCTTGGAAATTATTTAATAAGACTTAACACAGCTTATACCTATACAGTTTCGTCTATACAATTTAATGAATAAGTGTATAGAATAAGTATAATGGTATATTATATTGTACTATACCATAGTTGAGCTCGTGTATATTTGATTGAACGATGTAATAGAATGATGTGCAGTCTACAACTATTATTTCCGTAAATTAAAAAAAGAAATTGATCATTATCTATAGCATAGGAATTATATAATATTTTAAAATCGTTGTATGACGCGTGTTTGTTTTATACCGTACGCGATTCATCTGTTACCAAGTGTACAACTCACTATATTGTACATATCATTTAGTTGGTATATGGGTAAATATTTTAGTTTATATGAGTACATCAAAGAAAGTATTTCAATTTTTCAAAAGTAAATCTATTATAATATATTTATATACAACATAATAATACTGCCTTTGTATAATATTATTAATAACATTACGAAAATCGAAAAATTATTGTGTAGTTTATAGTAGAGTATAAAATAATATAAAAAAGTACGTAATAAAAGTATATTATGTGTAGCCAAAACTCAAAAGTGAAAAGTTTGTAATAAAGGTAATATGGAATGGTATACCTAAGAGTATTGAAAAAAATAAAAACCATTGCAAATTTTCATGTAATTAAACATTTTAGACAATGTAACTATTACTAATTAATATGTATTGTAGTACAACGACTAATGCCTTAATGTTTGATAATAACTAAAATATTAATATGATATTATATTATTATAATTCGTTGTAGCTTTTTTCAATTAAACATTTTATTTTTTGTTGTCAAATTCTAAACAACCGCCATGTTATAGTATAAATATATTGTAGGAGTTTCTCGATGTAGATAGGTACTCAATGTTATTGTTTATTTTTTCATTGTTATTTTTTCCACAGATTTCTCAAAAACAGCATTAATAACTTAATATAATATATATGTATATCCGGGAACGAGAACTGAATTATTATTTTATTTGTTATATTTACATGTTATTTTGAATGATATACTTACATAAAAGTGTAGCTTGTTAACGTTTGGTTGAAAAACCAAAGGTTGTAGATACTTAACAAAATGCCCAACTATTGTGCTTATTATAGTTATTATACTAATTGGTACTTCGCAGATTTTTGGAACAATTGTTAAGGCCAGAACTTCATCGTGTTACTAATTAATCAGTTTCCAAAATTTTATGGGTTTAAAATTATTTTTACATTATTTAAATATATTGTATATTTTATATTATTATACAATCATGACTCTGTAGACTGTGTATTTTTAAATTAAGATATCATTTTATTCAAACTTTTTATATTTAAATGTAGACGTATCATATAAATAAATATTGTATTATACTCGTAATATTAACTAATAAGCTATTTATTATTTTATTAATCTTATTTACATTCATATTATTATACATTATTTACTAATATATTATATATTTATTTAATCATTCCTGCTTCCTAATTATTATATAACTATTAATTCAGCACTAGATATTACTATGCCCATTTTCGAAATTAATTACTAAGTTGTTTTAGTATTTAATTTTCTTTATAATATTCATATATTTTATGCTTATTATTAGTAGTATTTATAATAATTATATTTACTGTAATTATTTTTTTATTGTTCTAATGTATTATATTATTTATTACTATATTATATAAGTTATGCATTTAGTAATTTTGTAATTGTTGAAGCGAATGGTCGTTGAATATCAGGCTTGTATAAACGATTATATATATATATATATATATATATAAAAATAGTAAACTGAACTTAATAAATATATTTTACGATAAAAATATTTTAAAAAAAATATCATTTTAAAACCGATAAAGTTTAATAAAACCGCAATAGCTAGGTATGTATTAAACATTTTATCTTATTTGAATATAAATACCCGATACGGGATCTTATCAGAGATTCACGGGGAAAGGGAATAGTAGCCATGACTCGGTTAAGAAATTGGATGCGGTCCAATTACTATATATATATAGGTACGCCCGTGTCTGCAGTTTTTTTTAACGATTACTTCCAATCGATAATGAAATGTTTCTCATTCTGACATGAATTACACCTTATCTAATTAAAAATAAATTGAATTTGGTGTATATAGTACTATTTTAATTTCCACAGTACAAGTTTGTTTGTGTTTTTTTTTTTTGCAAGCTATTTCAATTTTTCCACGACAATCAAAGTACTTCGAAGGAAAATCAAATTATTTGTATATCCCACTTATATTAGTTTCTTTTTAAGTTATATATTTATAATTATTTTTTTGTTTTTTTTCCTTGTAAATTACGTTGTATTTTATTAAAACGTATAATACGAATAAAATATTCAAACATTGGAATTTATAAAGGTGCTTTTTTATGGTATTTCACGTATTAAAATAATAATATATTATACTATACTAAGTGTTTGTTAGTTTTCTCTTCAAAATTATCTTTTTATAACTAATAATAAACATTTGTATGTGACGTATTTGTTGTTTCGTGAAATGTGTTTACTATTATTTCCGATCAATTATCAAGAATCACATTTTTATTTTTATTAGGTATTTAAAAATATAGGAAATGTTATAAATGGAGGTACAAATTATGCAATTAAAATAAAGATAACAATTTATTTAAGAATGTGAACGAATAAATTCGTTATAATTATGTTTATGTATCACTGTATCAGTAACTTGCATTGAAACTAATTATGAATTTGTTATTTTTTTAGTTTAATCAAGTATTAAAATAATGTTGTACATAGATGATTAAAACATCATCTATTATCTATATGTATAAGATAATTATCAGATGTAAAATAGTTTATTAAAATTTTATTTAGATAATGTAAATATGTAATAGACAAAACCCAAAATATTTATGTACATAATAGATAAAAGATTACTAAATTTATCTAGATAAAAACAAATAATTTAACACTTTCGTTGGTAAAATAATTTTTATTCTATAAATATAATGCTATAATACGAGTACATAAAACAATTTTATATTTTCATTTTAATTTCTAATAAATAAATGGATGTTTTAAATACGATTACCCATCGGTATATATTATATGGTTAATGAATAATATTTTATTATGAATTAACTATAGTGAAACACAGGTTAGGTAATTAACATAAAAGAACTAAAAAAATAATATTATAATAAAATAAATTATCTATAGGCAATAACTTTGAAAAAACAAACGATTTCCCCACAAAAATATTTTAAAAATAACATTGAAAATCTAGTTATAAAAAATGCTCTAGATAATTATTTTATTTAAGTTAATAGATAAAAATAAATTTTAATTATTTTTAGCAAGATAAAATATAATAATGCACTACCCTAGTACATATTATACACACGTAGTTGTAATAACCGATTTTAACTAAAAGTAATTAGTAATTACATTTATGTTTTATTTTTCATCATACACTACGAATAACTTTGTACAACATTAAATATAATTTTTTAGATTAAAAAAAACTGTAGGTATCTTTCATTTTTGTTTTGTCTGCGATTAATATATATTTTGACATTTGGCTAAAAAATAATATTTGCACAATACACGCGAAACAATGAACGTGGTTTTGAATTCATATACCACAATCAAAATTACATTATAATGATCAGGGGCGATATCATAATAGAGGTTGTAAACTTATAACCTTATTTGCTGGTACCCGATTCCAATAATATTACCAAACTACATGCGTCATCAAAGCATTATAATATTATTATGTCATAATGTGTGCGACAATTCTATTCTGTGCGATTTGTTTGGTGTAATATTCTACTAATGGATTTTACCGTGCGATATAATGATAGTTAAGATGACAAATCACCAGTTACGACGGTAAAAGTCATAATAGTATTTTATTTAGATTTTATTGTCATTATCGATTTCACTAGACGACAAAAGAAATTGAATAATACAATGCATGCTAAATAATATTGCGGTGTATACTACATTTATCGTAAAAATTAACTGTACTATAACTAAGCGTATGTTGAAAATTTGAACTGTAAACGGTTCCGTGGAGAAATTTGATCCCATACCATGTTATTAGGTACATGAAAAATAACAATTTAATCATGGTTGAATTACCTACTGTTTTAATGAATGGCCTGAGCATTATGTTACGCTTTAGCCGAATTGATTTTCACGTAGATCAAATTCAGAAGTGCATTAGAACTATATCGGTTTTGCAAGGATAAAACCATTATAAATGGTATTTAAAATAGCACTATATCGAAAAACAACAATATATAACGTAAAGAATTTATATTATGTTTAACGTTTAACAGGATAATAATTCAAAATAGCTACTGTTCAACAAACAATAATGATATAGATATATTATATTTTACAACCTACTCAAAAACTTGAGTAAACAATTATTGACATTATTGAATATGATGTAAATAGATGTCGAACCGAATTATAGTTTTTTAAATCGTTTATCATGGGAACCATAGAATTACGAAAAAAAGATAAAAATAGTATCTAACGTGTGGCGAAAGCCAAACACTTGAACATCATAAAAAAAACAGTACAATAATATAATGTTTTGTGTAAAATTGGCAATACAAACGACGTATATTGTATGACACGAAATGGATACATACAGTGATGAAATAAGTGTGCGAAACGGGTTTGTATAGAAACGGAGAGCGTTGTGTGGTACACGTCGTAGTGCGCGTGTATGGTTTTTAAGAAACGCGATTTTCAAGTAAGTTTTTGTATTTGAAAAAAATACCGCGTACAATAAAAATGATGAAGGTTCGGGATCAGCCAATACGCGTCCCGATGAATTATGCGTACGATATTATGTGCATGATGTACCTGCGTGCCTACACGTGCGTATGTGTTTACCTATATAATAAATTATGAAGGGTGGTACTCGAAATAGAAATACAACTCGAAAATACTTTATAAGCCGATTATAAACCGTTCTCCTCCCGGTGCGGTGTATGCGCAATAATCGATCAAAACATAATAATGCCCGAAACATAACGCGCATCGGCACCACCGCGGTACGGAAAATAATATAAAATGCATTATAATATATAATATTATTATGCACATGCGTCGACGAATACCATCTTCGTAGCTTTTGCGATTCGATCGGATTCTTGTTCGATATGATAATAATATATATTATGTAGATTTGCGACGACGACGCACGTGCCTTACCCGTCTACACATAATAATATATATATACTCGGGGTAGTGTTGACGATTTAACAACCTGACACCTGTCGTTAAGGTACTACGAAGAGACGCATTACGTTCTAAAAACGCGATGCGGGGATTCGGGGTACGGAGACTTACGTCATATTTTCGGAATATTCCCGAGAGCGTGTCAAACAAGCCACCAAATGTTCTGACTCTCAAGTGCAGTCTTTCCCGAGAAGACGCGGGCAAAGAAAAAAAAATCAAAATCAATAATAAAAAATGGGAGAAAAATTAGGAATCGCTCTACTGTGCAGTAGGTGTCGAGTGTATCACATCGCTGAAGAGCGATCAGATCACTGTAATGTATGTTTTAAATTTGAATTAAATTAAATAGGAAATAATTACAAAAATAAAAACGATTCTGAGAGAAGATGGTCTGTCAGCCTATATTTATTATATTGCTATTAAAATAATTTATTTTTTCTATAAGTAATATAGTAGGTTGAATTATTTTTTCCCGAAAGCATATTGCATTTGAAAATGGCAATGCGTGTAAAAATATAATATTATACGTAAAAGTTAAAAGTTTCAAGTTTTAATTCATGAATAATATTTTTAAATAACAAATAATTAAACTCGTTATTCTTCATTTAAATATATAATTTCGTCCTAATTTGAACTTCAATGTCAATAAAAAAAAAAAATATTTTAATATTCAAAGATCAGTTTCTAAAGAAAATTGTAATAAATTAAAACTATAAATTGTAAGACGAAAAAGTAGTTTCACATTGGAAAAACCCAAAGGAATACTCAAGATACAAAATATACATAAAAGGTAGATAATAAGTTTATTAGGAGGTCCGTGTTTTCAATCTTTTATTTTAAAACTTAGTATTGTTGTTTTAATTGTTTTTAGAAAAGATTTATAGGTATGATAACTGCATTAAACAAATTTGGTATAGCAATATATTTATAATATGTACAATATATGTGCATTGTGTATACTTTTAATTATTATAAAACTGGTATATATAATATCATTTTTAAGACGTTAGTGTTTTAATTTGTGGTGTAGGCATATCAATGAAGTATACAGTATACATACATAGCTCTTTCCTGAATATAACAATACTTAATATTAAACATTACACATTTTATTTAAATTATCTTGCAACTTATTACGCAATAACCAACAATAACGTTACAGATTTGAGACTATTATTATTTCGATGAAATGATCTTTATCAAGTATCGACCCTTTGATAAAAACATTAAACAGATGTCTTTATTAACATTGTTGTTTGTGTATATATGTATACATTATTACTGTTTGTACTCAGCAGACGAGTATTTGGCACATATTTATTAAGAATAAACATTAATATCGATAACATTATTGATTTTCTTTGTATCAAAAAAAAAAAAAAAATCAAATATTTTAATGACTTCTTTTACAATATGTCTGTTCTTGCAATATACTTTTAGAAAGCATTACGTGTATAAACGTCGAAACCTTATATATAAAAAGGAAAGGACATAAAAAACGATCATCTTGCGTCCTTTGCCATGCACATATACAATTGTATTATAATAATATTACATGAATGTATGTATATTTAGGATTTATTTAGGATTTATTTCCTGAAACCCACCCGGAATGACGTTTACGGGTCGCTGAAGAGGAATAACGAGTACTGGTCTAATTTATACGTACGCGAATCTAGATCCTTTTTATATTCGTTTTGAACTTTTCGCTTTATTACAGCACACTTCTTATTTGCCCAGAGTTACCGTTTAGGCTCTAGAGGATTATTGACAGTGCAGTAACTAGCAGTCGAGTATCACTAATTTGGCATGGTTAGGATTTGTTATTAAAAATAATTGCGACCCTTCTAACAAATTATTCAAATTACAATACTAGTTTTTATTAATTTTTCGTAAAAATTACTTTAATGGAAATTACTGATGAGGAGAGAGATGAGGTTGTATTGTATTGAATTCGTAAGTAATATCGTCCAAGTTCGTAGAATGTAATAAAAAAGGAAAAATTTGCTCAGGTGATATTTTACACAATGCATTTTGTAATAACTATCTGTGAATATAAATTTGTTATAGTATCTTACAAATTATGTTTATTTTATTTTATTTAAAAAATTGCATTTATTAAGTAAAGAAATTATTTATATTTTCAATTCAAACTCGTTAAAGTCGCTCTGATATATAGTAAATGTCAAGTGTTATTAGTCTATAAGTCAATATCGATGTACCATAGAACAGTGTAAACAGGTTTCTGGTATAAAAAGTTAATTTTAATGTATAAAGTAAATAAAACACTAGTATGTATATGTAATAACGTAAAGCAAGTCTTTGCAAAAAATATTTTGAATGACTACAATTTACGAAACCTCCGTTATTCTTCGTTTAAATATTCAATTTTATCAACATTTAAATTTAAAATATTTTTAAAAAATTGTTTATACTTATTTTTAGATTTTTATGTTTCTGTGAAAACTATTTAGGTACGAGGAATCTTTATTAAATTTCCAAACCTTAGATATTAAAATTCAAAATAGTATGCATTTTAAACTACAAATTAATTTAAATATTCTTTGTTTATTTCAAACTAGACCAAAATTTGAACTCTAAATTCTTATAAATAATCATTAACATATTTTGAAAATAAGCAAAAAAGGTTTAAAGTGTATCAACATTAAAAAAAAATTTAAGAATATTTTGTCTAAAAAAAGTTAATATTTGGTGAATATTTCAAGTATGTACGTAGGTTATTTATTTTTGAATTACAATATAAAAACAAAATCGATTTTGACCGAAACTGGTGTTGGGTAAATATTCTCGTTCGTTGATAATTTTTTTTATGTTTAACCCAAATATTATTAAAAGTAGGTAGATAATAAATATTTTTTACCTCCCCCATTTTAAGTACCAATTAGATCTAATTTACTTTCAGAAACCACTTGAAGATTGAAGTATTTTTATTGTTGCTCAGGCTGATGTCAGGCACAAAATATAAAACAAGATCATTGTTAAACAAATACATTCATTCGACTCAAGTTTTTTTTTAAATATTCTAATTTATTCGTAATGATCTTTTGGTAAACATTGACAATATAATTATCACATCATTAATTTTCGTATAAGGCATCTGATAATGTAATAAAAAATCAACTACCTTATGGATACTTAGGCGCACTAAATAAAACTGTACAATTTAATGTAGTGAAATGTCTTAGACCCATTGGTTGTTTTTAAATAATTATAAGATTTCCCTGTCACTAAATTAGAAGAAAAAATCGGATCTTTAGAAACATGTTTCTAGAATAAAATCAATAATCTGTAAATTGAATGTCAATATATTTAAAAGCTATTGTCGTTAAAGTTCTATATATATATATATATATCACTTGTTTGTTAGTTCATTTGGCATAATATGTAAATAAATAAAATTATAAATTAAAATATATTTTAATCAATTAGCAAACTCATATTAATTATTATCATATTAGTTTAACAAAATTCTACGTTTTTGGACTTTTATAATCAGTATTACATATTTGTGTCAAATAAAATTGATAATAGCTCAATTAATAGTAGTGTCATAAGCAGCTTTCTCAAAATCGGAATAAAATCTAGGTGAGTGTACGTCTTAAATATTTTTACCGATTTTTATTCAACCTCATTGAATAATACTTGTCTAAACACATTGTTGCAGTTTTTATGCGGAAGAAATATGATTAATGATGATTAATTTGTGAGCTTTAACGGGATGAGCAGTGATTATGCAGGAACTGAAAATATGTGTACTTGTTTCAATATAATAATATATTATATACGTTTATAGATTAATAATAATAATAATAATAATATAAATTCTCGTGAGTTTACCCGTTGTCGTAACGCGAGTTCCGGCGGACTTCCGGCCTAGAAACGTTGTATAGAAGACGGCATTGTTGTTTCGAAGATCCACTAGTGATCGGGTAGAAATGATGGTCGACCGCAGCGTACCTGCAGTACGGTGGTGGTTTGCAACCAGATTCCCAATACTCGTATAGATTTTCGTCTAAGACAATCATAAAGGGACAATGTGAAATGGAATATGCATTATGTACACAGTAAATTCTAGTACTTGACTCAAAGTTAGAAAGTTTCAATATTTGGAATTATCCGCTCAAAACCTTTTGTATTTATTTTTAAATAAACCATACTGATATGTAAATATTAGAATATGTGTAATTAAAAATAGTATGAAATGATTAAAGTTTAGATGATTTAAGTATTCAAAAAAAAAAAACTTCTTATCTATTTTTGTTTTTTCATTCTCGTTTTTCATCAAGGATTTTTTTACAAACATATTATATAGAATAACCCATATTCGATGTTATTCAATATTTATAACTGTACTGAATATTTGAATACATGTCACCTTATGATACGCATTTTTTTTTTGATATACACTTGACAAATAATGATGAATTGTAAGCATTAAAAATGTTGTAGGTAATTTTTAATAATGTGTCTAGAAGTCTCTGATATCATTACTGTTATTGCGATTGCAGGTCATATGTTCTGGATGTCGATACCAATCGCATTAAATCGAGTTAATAATTCGACATACAAGGTAATTTAGCAAGCATACTTTACTCATCTCTTTTTTCTTTAATATTGAAGTTATTCAAAATTTGGCTAATGGTAAACTAATATAAGACTATATTTTCAAATTCTTGAGTTTTTTTGTACTATTTAGGATCGTCTCACGAAGATATAAACTTCTGTTTTTAAAATCAAAACCTTTTTTCATCTGTAAAGTATTTAGTGGATAATTTAAATATAAATATAAATATAAATATATATATAATATATAAATTTAAATATCATCATAAAGTATATTTCAAAATGTCAAAAATGTTAGATGAATCACCCTATGTATTAATTGATTATTATTATTGTTATCACTGCAACAGACTGAAATAACGTTTATCGTAAGTAGATATCTATCGTATAAAAATTTGAGATCTTTAGATCGTATAATTATTATGCACGAATCTATAGTACGATTATAAACGGTTACCAAATGGTATTTTTTTTGTCTATAATGTTTACGTATGTCCTATATATATTTTTCTTATCTATAATATTGTATTATTTTTGGACATGAATAAAAAATAAAACAGATCACATATTTTAAATTTTTTCAAGCGAAAAATAACAACGAAATAATAGAAATATGTATTTTAGCTTAAACTCATGACTATGAATGGCAATGGCCGTATGGGTATCGATAATAAATATTAAAAAAATATTGTTATTGCGGGTACATAGTATAATATATATTAAATTATATAGCATTAATACCGTTACACTACCCTTTCTAATCAGAATTTACCCTATTCTTGAACAACATTATGGTCGGTGAACATGATGAATTTTTTATCATGCTCGTTTATATACTCGCATCAGGACATTCCTTAAACACCGTAACAAATCATAAAAATAATATTTCGAAATTTGGCTTTAAAAGTAATAGTAGATATTTAAGATATTTTAAAAATTAGAATTTAATAAATACATAACTTATACAAAACAATTGGGCGAATATGTTTTAAAAAATCAACCTGGATAAAATATGCTCAAAGATTTTTAATACTTATATTAAGTAGGAACTTACAAATAGTTACTAACAAATAATAGAGACTATCACGCATTTGGCTAATTGACTACCTATTATCAATATATTACCAATTAAATAGAACAGAAGTTCTAAAACTTTTAAATTACGCCGTACATCCAACCCTTATGAAAGCTCCTAATTATTCCTTGATTTTTTTTTACCTATTTGTTTGCAATAAATCTTATTTTATTATAACCAATAATTCAAATCACAAAAGGTAGATATGAAAACACGATCGTTTTATAATTATTTTTAATTAATTTAATTTTATACGGAAATTTACCATTTTTATTTATTTTATTTTTATTGCTTGAAATGTGAAAGCTGGTGTTCTACTCCTGACATCAGTTTTTGAACATTGGACTCAAGTACTCGAAAACTTTGAATTTTAAGTTCTGCCTCGATGTTTTCTATGTGGTTTTTAATATTGTTTTAAATATAAACAATTACAAAGAAAATAACAGAAAAGGCTTTTTCACATAAACAAGTTGTTGGAACCACAATTAAAACTTTCTAAACTTTACTTGATAGCACTGTTCATCCCTTTCTATGAGTTTCAGGGTTTCTCGATTGGGTCACAATTTAAGAACCGCTAAAATGTACCATATTATAAACATCAGGTTAATAAAAGTCAATAAAAAGAATATTTTATGTAACTTTATATATATTAAAAAAAAAAAATACACGAATAATGTGCACTATTGTCTATAGTCTATAGACTCTATACTCTACACTCTACTCGTACTATAGTAAACTCGTAATAACGATATTGTGTTTACTTGAATCGGGTGGAACAAGGGCCATAGACGATGAACTTGGTGAACATTGGCAGCAATCGTACCGGGCTACCGATCGAGCTCTTGTTCTACCGGTGCCTGACTTGTTATTTTTCGGCGGACCCGGCACGTACACGAAATCAGATCGCGTGGACACAGGTCCGGCTGCTGACGAGAGTGATACAACTTGGTGGTCTGCCGAACAGTCTGTTGTATCACTAGAGTGTCTCCAAGACACCTCCCGCAAGTCTAGGTCCCACGGGTCGACGTACTTGCGGTGCTGAAAAAATATCATATGAATTTTACTATTATTTCAACGTTGCGGATTTTAGAATTTTTTTTTTCAAATGTCATTCTCACTTTAAAATCTTGAATTACATATTTACATTTCATATAAATATGTTATTGATTTAAAACTTTTCTCAAATCTAAAATTATGTCGTTTTAAAGATATTGTAGTTACGCCTACGACATAATTTTAAATTAAAATAATTAAAATAGTAAAAGTAATTTCTACACGAGCGAAATTTCGAAAAAAATAAAGATAAAATCGCTGAACACATTATGTACTTGTATATTTTTTCAATATTTGACTGTTGTCGGTAGGTTAATATGCTGAATAAATATATTTTTTAGCAACAGAAAAAACGTAACAAACACTTCAGTAACGAGTTAGGGGTTTTGTTCGTAAGAATACAAAACCACAATGACTTGGAAATTGGAATACTTTAACCACTTACACAAATACTATCTAATCCACAAGATGTACATACTGTGAAAAGTTAATAAATTGAAAAAAGTGTATTATAAAAACGGTTTTATTTGATTTTTTTTTCACCTCTCTGAAAATTCTGATTTAAAACCATCAGCAAATCTATAAATGTGATGAAAAAAAACATGTCAACTTACTGAACCGAAAGCAAAATGTTGTTTTTTTTTATAAACACCTATTATCGTTTATGTTTGTAAATATATATAACATACACTTTTTCGTATTCCAACACTTTTTAAATTATCTTTTGGATCATCTTTCACATTTTCCTCTTCGGTGCGTTTAAGGTACGTAAAACTTTTATAAAGAAAGTTTTTTTAATGTTGGTACTTTATTTTGAATATGAACGACGATCGTAAACGTTTTATCAATTTTTAAACACTAGCATGCAGCGGTAGGTATTCTTTTCTTTTTTTTATGTTGACCCGACTAATGGAAATAATAAAAAGATTAATTATCATAATGAAAGTTTACTTTGTATGGCTTAACATTAAAGTTAATGGTGTTTATATTGACGAAGTTACTATGTAAAAAAGGTTAAGTTTACGAATTGGATAATCGTCGTTACTATAGCTCTGCGGTCTACATGAATGAATGGTTTCGAGTGATAAAAATAAAAATTTAAATCATACTTATATGTTTCATAGGACTATTTAGAAATAATAAGTCATAATTACGGAGTAAATGAAAATACCAACTATCTATATATATAGATACCGTTTCTATATGTACCGTTTTAATATTTAATATTACAGGTACCCTGAAGTTTATTAAGCGTTTTTATTTTTGAGTGAAAATGTATTTGTTAAGAGAAAATATGATAGACGACAAACACATTGTATAATGTGCATATATAAACTACCAAAATTGAACTAAATTAAAAACAAAAAAAAAAACAGAATATCGGCGTTGTCACAAAAATGTGATCGATTTGCATAAAATACGGAAACGAAAATAATACCAATGAATTTCGCTTACCATTGTAATCGAAGACGAATCGGACATTTTAGCGCTTGGTGTCGGCGGCAGTGACGACGAACTCTGACTCCGCGGCGACAATGCGTGTTACAGCAGCAACAGTATAGTGATAATAATCGTAGTAGTAATGGTAGTAGAAATGATAGTATTAATGGTAGCAGTAATGGCAGTAATAGTAATAATAGTAGTAGTAGTAGTAGTAGTAGTAGTAGTAATAGTAGTAGTAGTAGTAATAGTAGTAGTAGTAGTAGTAGTAGTAGCAGTAGTAGTAGTAGCAGAAGTAGTAATAGTAGTTGTAGTAGTAGTAATAGTATTAGTAATAGTTTATTAGGTAGTAGGTACACACGAAGAAATTTTGATAGTGGCTAGTGCTATAATACCTAACATGTGCGGAAACCTATCTAGAGGTATAATATAGTATACGCGTAGTAGTAGTGTACAGGCACAAGCGGCAGGCATATTATACTTTCTTCTTTCGAAACCAGCTTCACGGTATTAACGTGACCAGCGTGAAAAATTGCCGTGGAGGGATAACATAATTGGAAATGGATGAAATTCTGTTTTGTTTTTTTTTTCGTATTTCAAAATCCAGAGAAATGTGTCTTACGCGAATTACTATAAAGTATTACCATTATTATTATTACTATATTATATTATTACACTCGCTGCAATCGGTCCATACGCGATTGCGGTCATTATAAACGGGATGTCGTGCAGCATTCCACATCGTCGAGATTCTTTATCACCTTTTTTCTTTCATTTTTTGCTCTCGATATAGCTCAAGCGAGTACATATTATATTATACGTAGGTAGTAGGTATATGATTATAAAATATAATATCCAGGTTTAGGTATACGACAAGACGACGTACAATGGATCACCGCCGGTTGCGCGATTTGTATATAAAACGCAATCAATTCGGCTTTGTACAGTATAGTGGTATAGGCAATACGCGAGTATTTTTATAATAATAAAATATGTAAACGTGATTTTTTTTCAATGAACCATTAACCGTTAATTCAGAGAATACAAAAAAGACGAATTAAAAAAAAATTCCATACGCGATACGCTCCAAATGGACCAATATAATATAATATTCTCGTATAATATGCATATTATAAATTGCATTTGTTGTAATATTATAGTGTGTATATTTTTATGCTAAGTATATGATGTATTAAGTATACCGTTCCCATATCATCGTTATATCGGCGTATAACAGTACGGGTCTCGCCGGGGGCCATGTAAAGATTTGTGTAAAAAAATAAATAAATAAAAAAACGCTTGCAACAATTATATTGTATATATTCGTAGTAGGTACGCGATAATAGATATAATAATATTATGTTGAGCTCATTCAATCGCAGTCAGTGAATTTATTTAATTTATTTTTTTCATGACGAGTACATGTTTTTTTTTTTTTAACTTTCGAGGAGATATAGGTATTACCGTACTTACCTCTGTAGATTATTGTTTGTTACAATTATTGATTCGAATCGATTTATTTTTTTCACATTTGGATTATGTACTATATAATATAATCCTCTACGTTTCGACTTTTTACAAACATGTTGCAGTTAGTCAATTTTAAACGATTGAAAGATTTGTAGTGCGCACGTACATTAATTTTTTTAATAGGTACTCAGCTGCTACGTGTTATAAAATTTACATTTACAAAATATATACATGTATAGTTATTTACTGTGTATTTTTAACTGGATAGGTATTAAATTATATTAAATACAATTTAGAACCAGGTTGTTACCATAATTAAATTCTTTAAATTATAAACGTTTTCATCATATCACATACGTGTTACGTAATATCGTTTAATTGTTAAGTTTCTTATATTTATGTTTACACAATAACATATTTTTACAATAGTTTAAGTGACTTTTGTAGGCACATAATTTATATCTTTATTACAAATAATTATCTTTCATAACATTTAGTATTTAAAAGGTGTTACGTAATGTGTGTTAAAAGTTGAAAAACGACGTGCTGAAATGAGGGAATAATATATTTTGTACAATAATTCATTTTTGTTCATGTATATTATATGTTATAAATTATAACTTATCAATATTTTTTCATCAATTCATAGTTTGGATTGGCACTAAAAATATAAAATGTATTATTATTTATTTCTACGTTTCATAAACTTTTATAGACATATTGTAATTTTGTAGTTTTTGATTAATTTTGAAAGGGGTATTTAGTTATTTTATAAACTAAATGATAAAAATAGGAACAAGAAGAGGAACAGGGAATTTTGTTTGTAAATTTTGGTAGACACAGACAATGTAAACTCAGTTCTTTTTTAGTGGGTATGCAAATTAAAGATATATATCGATAAAAAAAAATAAAATATATTATATATTTTAATGTCATAAAATTATGTAAAAAACAATATTTTCAAAAATTTTAATAGTTTTAAAATAATGAATGTCTTACGTTAAAGTAAGACATATAATGTACTTGCAGGTGTACATTAAATCTCAATAAATATTATTTTGCCTATGCTTAGCAAATGTTCTATCATCTAATATTTTTAATACTTTTCCTTACATTCTGTATCCTCCAGATGAATTGATTTTTTATTCATTTTAGTTCAGGGTTTATCTTATTGCTAGTTGAAAATAGACGATCACAATCATTAGGTTCTAGTAGTGTCTACTCATATGTTTTTTACTGAATTTTCACTGTTAAGTAGTTGGCTAAAATAAAGTCTCAATTTTTCCAATAAATTCTTTTGCATATCCCTTTTACCAGCAAACCATCCTCATTTTTATATTTTAGGATATAATTATACATGTATCCTTATCTTATTAATTATTTTTGTTGCAATTATCGAAGTCTAATTATTTCAAAATCTGTTTTTGCTTCTTCCAATCAATTTTATGCGTATTTCTGTATTTCATTTCTGAATATTATACTTTCACTTTTCTGACAATTTTTATACGTGGATTTTTATCAATATTATGCGGGTCATTAAGCCATTGCAGGCTTGTACCAAACTTTCCTCCGATTAAATGCATTTTCACAAACATCGTTGAACCACGGTTTTCTACGGTTCTTACATTTTGCATCAATCGATCTCTATCTATATCTATCTATACTTCTGATTTTTTCCAATATCTGGTGTTTGAATCTTTCACACATATTCTTATTCCTTAGTGTATCTACATTATATAGATGATTGATCTACCACTGTTTCATCTTTGTGAATTAGCTTTTTATTTTGATGTTCAGTTTTCTAACCTAACCAGACCGAGTAGTCGTCTGAATCACTATTGGCTCCACTGACCATTCTGACGTCCTAAACTGTTTTTGTATGGTGTGTTCACTAGCATGACGTAAATTAGTAAAAATAAAAAGCTTTTAAATCAGTAAAATTACTTCTTAATTCGTCCATTTTATAAGATAGTTTTTACTTTTCAATATTATCTTTCATAAAAATATTCTCCTAGGAGTCAACATTGACACTGGTATAATGCATAATATTTTGAATTATCTTAAAATATTGAGAAATATTTTTTGATTTTATAAACATAATAGGGCATCTATACAGATCTTATTTGTTTGTCATATTTTGAATTTCACTTAAGAAGTCGAAATTAATAGAAAACCAAACAAATTTTTCAAATGGCTAATATATTTAAAAAAAAGTATGAATTAAGTTAACGAATCAAAAATAATTCATCAATTATCAACAATATCACAAAATACATATAACTATTTGTCACTTACAGTAAGTGCATCAAAATTACAACACCTATATTATAGGTATTGTAGCATTTAAATACTATATATATATATATATATATTATAAATAGTAATATAGTATACTATAGATATTTTGTATTTTTAGTATGATTTTAATTGAGTATCAATTTTTTTTTAAATAAACTTAAACAACTTTTAATATTATTTTATTTTTACAAAAATTATGTTTTTAATTAAGTATAACTTTTTAAACATTTGTGTTTCATAATTTTAACTATTTGTTTATTCTCAATTTCTTATTTCTTATTTGTTTTTAATTAGTACTTATTTTCGGCACAATTTTTTTTATATAAAAAAAAATACATTATCTTCATAGTTATTAATAAAATACATTAATGTAAATCAAAGTGGATTGATTTTGAAGTTCAGTGATCTGTGATGTTTGGTTTCAATCATTATAATAATACAATTATATGTACAGTATATATACACAGCGTAGATACACTTTAATTATATATATATATATATACGTATGTATAGTTTGTCAAAAAAGAGGGAGAGCTCATCAATCGTTCCAGTTTGAAAAGAGTACATCAATATAATTATAAAAAGGCCGTGTTTAACTGTATTCACTTGAATACTAAAAAAACATCAACAATATTGTTTACTATTTCTTAACCCGAAAAATAAGAACTTCAGTTCCGGCATATCGATTATGTGTTTGGTCTTACTGTTTAAGCCATGTATTTCAAACTCACGACTATGTACGAATAATAAATCATTTGTAAAGTAAAAAATTTAAATACACGAGATTCAGTACATGCTGTAAGAAATACTTACGGCTCAAAAGTTTATGTACAATTAAATATTCGACCATTTCGTACTTTTAAAAAATATATATGTTCACACTTCACTCGTTTATATTTTAATTAAAAATTAATATAGTGTTGGACATTTATGGTGGGGGAGGCGCTTGTGGGTTTGATAATTTACCAAAAGGTGCAACTTAAAACTGATATAAAATATATACAAAAAATAAAATATACCGAAAATACTATAAAATACTATAATATCTTATGTATAATAATACAATATATAGAGTACAGTCGTACTATAATGTGAGTTTGTATCCATATCAAATTTATATATTGCTGCTAAACATATCTATCTATATATAAAAATGTGAAAATGGAAATCTTTGTCACGCATCTTCTCTAAAACTTCTCAAAACTATTCATCCAATATTAACTTAACTTTTTTTTAATAAAAGAATATATCGCGGAACAAGTTTTAATCCTATTTCCGATTTTATAAGTTAATGAAAAATCGAGTTATTAATTTTTTTTAATATTCGGAAAATACCCATATAAAGATATTTTATTTTTCATTCATGTTACCAATTATTATAGTTATTATTAGAAGCTAGTATTTTAGTGAATAGGTACTTGATTTATAATAGTAAAAAATGTTTTCGTTATTTTTGGTTTATGGTATATTGAAACTTTATGAGCTGTTGATTTTTGGTCCAGAATGAAAAAAAAACCAAATTTGGGGCATTCGACAAAAAAAAAAAAAAAATATAATCATTTAAAAAAAATGCTGTTTTTAAATGGTAAAAAAAAGCAACGCTGTACGAGAAAATTATATAAAATTGATATGGCGGAAATATCATCTGTATACATCAAATCAGAAAACCAAATATTTATCCATATATGTTACGCTAAATGTTAGCATTATGCAACCAAATTTAACACGGATGCATTTTATACGAGCAACGGAGTACACAGGGATAGCTAGTTATGTATAAAATGAAAATATATTTATAATGATTTAACTACATTTTTTTTATAAGTAAGAAAATATTATATTTTTAAGCTTTTAATAAATAACATTATTATTCACGTATAGGTATATATAATTGTAAATAAAAAATAACGTCAATACTAGGGTTGTATTATTTATTTATGGCACCACTTAAATTACTATTTTTGGAATTTGTCACATTAAAATGTAGGTAATACAAACAATTATTATAAACCTTAATAAATGTCGTGTTTAATACGATTTTATAATTCAAGTACTATATTACGCATTGCTAAACTTATGGAGTTGTGTGGGCAAAGTATTTATAAAAATTTCATACACGTGTAAGGTGAAGTAAGGTAGTTAGCAATATGCATGTACACCCAATGCATTCATAATATTATTATAACTATCTGTAAAATGTATATGTGACAATAATTAGCATAATAAATTGCCTAGTCCCGGTGCTACAACAAATTCCATGTTCATCCGGCATAACTATATGTCTGTATTATCAAAGGTATTTAAATTGATTCGTGGCATAAACCGAGGCAATCACCAAATAAGTAAACAATTTTAGAATTCGTATTATTTTATTATTTGGGGAGATAAGAGTGTATTAAAAAACAGTTTTCACGAGCAGAGGGAATAACGCTTGAATTCTAAGAATGGTTGAGTAAAATGCAAATACATGCTAATCAAGTGGTATATAGTTTGTATTCAGGAACAAACTGTGCTTTATATATTATAGAAGACTATAAGTTTAGGGCATGTGCATATTGCGTATGACCGAAACTCGAAAGACTTTAAGATAAATATGTAGTGAGATTTTCATCAAGCAAGATTAAAACATAATATTTGCTAACTACACGCAGGATAATCAGATATTGAAATTATCACAGTTGAAATTTGAATCTGCGTATAATATAATATTCTACGTTGACTTATAAGCTTTGCAAGAGCTAGTCGCGGAGCCATTTTACTTCCAAGTATCTTGATATTTGATCATATACCAACAATAATTATTAACAAAATACCAAACACGAAATAATTGTGTACACTTCTGAATTCTATACTACAAGAGTTGAAAAAAAAATTATAGATATATTATTTTTTATTTTTTAGTAATTACCATTGTCCAATCGGTGCTATAAACAGCTCAACAATCAATTATCAGTGGTTTAATCAATTTATAACGTTATTATTGCAAATCTGCAAGAAAAAACATTTTTGAATCTTATGATTAATTTGATGAAATTGTTAAAATCACATTAGATCTGCGTAATACTAAAATATTTAATCAATTTAAATATCAAGGTTTTTTTAGGTTAATTACAACTTTTGAGTCATAGCAAAATAATAAAAATAAAAATGAATGTGCTTACCGTACATTTGACAGCTTATTGATAATATTTTATCACAAATATTATACTGTTTAAAAACACCATAAACAAACAGTGTCTAATCTTCTATTGTTTAATAAAGGGTTGAAAAATTCAAAGCACTCCACATTTATATTTCTTATTGCTTCGTTCACAATCTAATATTAAAAAGGGAGGGGGGTAAGTGGGTATCGCTCTGCTGAACAGTATTAGATGGGAAAGTGATACCGTTCTGATTTACAGTAGGTGTCGAGTGAGTTACTGTGATTGATGTGTTAAATTTGAATTCAATGATATATCGTTGTATACGAAAAACGATTCTGAGAGGATACGGTCTATCAGCCTATATCACTAAGTATATTTCATATTATGTCTTTTGATATTGCTATTAGGTAAAATAATTTATTTTATTATTAGTAATAACTAATAGAGCAGATTGAATTAAGTTTTGCCTAAACATTGCATTTTAAAACATTATTATGTGTATAAAATATAAAAATATACGAAAAATTTTTATGACTCTATGAATAATGATTTTGAGCTTTAATAAAACAATGGATATCATTATTAATAGTTGAAATATGTAATTTTTTTTAGGTAAGTTATTTGCGTATAAGTACTATGTACCAGCAAATAACGTTTTTGAATTATAATAAAATAATGAATATAAATTGTTATTTATATGCCGGTTTAAGTTTTATTTTGTCCAAATTTGTAATTCAAATGTCTATAAAAAAAAAACAACTGTGTTTAGATATATTTTTAAATTTTTTGATTTCAGTATGACCTACTTATGATAAACGATCATTTACATTTTAAGGCTTAGATATAACAATTATATATTTTATAATTTTTCAAATTTTCGTGATTTTAAAAAAAATTGTAATAATTTGATCTTCAAATGCTGATTAAAGTAAATTGTGCTTAATATTTATTTTAAATAATTGTATATTAATAAAAAAAACAATTTATGTGGGATGATCTTGTATTAAATTTTCAAGCTTTTTAACCGAGTAAAAAATTACTATCGACACTTATAGAATAAAACTAAAAAATTAAAATATGGAAATGTTATCATGAATAAAAAATGATCATATAAACATCAACGATAATATAAACAGTCATAAAAAATTAAGCATTTTTATTTATTTATGAATTCCTTTTTGAAATTTTTATGAATATAATAAAATAGCCAATATTGTTATTCTTTGTTTAAACATTTGACAGAGTAAAAAAAAATATTTTATTGTTTATAAATGTTTAATGTTTAGTGCTAAAAAATAGAAAAAATATTTTGAAAATTATACCATGTATAGAAAATGGTAATCTAAATCTAAATATACACTTGATAAGAATTTCAATAATCTACAATTATTCGTTTTTGAACTAAAATAAAGAAATCAATTTTGTCAAAATACTGGTTTAACGTAAAAATTCCCGTTTTTTTTCTTAATTATTAAGTAAAGTACTCAAGATTTCCCAAAGTATCAACTAGATCCAATTCATTACCAGTAACCATTCTCAAAGCCAAAATCAGTACATTCATCTCGCAGCTTAGAATCTAAAATATAGTCCATGATCGTACTGTATTTTAAAACTAGCGTACTACTTTTATTTATATATATTATATTTTAAATTGATGTTTAAATATGTAATTAAAAACAGTTTTCATTTAAAATTGTTATTATGTTTACAAGGTTTAAAATGTTTAAATTATTATATAAATATATATTTTCAAACTTCTATTTATTATATTTTGTACCATAGTTCATAATAATTAATAAATAATACGATAATAACATTATATTATTACTTTTTATTATCAACATTTATATCGAATATTCAATTGTTTTCACTATTGAATTATTTATAAATAATACATACATGTAAATGCATTTTGAATCTTGAACGTATAAAAAATATTATATTAAATTGTGGATATAGCCGGTGTAGGCGTACGAGTATAATCTGCATAAGGATGTATTATTGAAAATATTATATAGATATGCTCGTCTATTGCAGGTATAGATAACTGCATTATCGTCATCGTCCAATCGAATGTTATTATTAATGAAATATTGAAAAATAAATAAATTAAAGTGAGTAAAAAATTCGGAAAGAGGATATTTTTAATTCATTCATTTGGGTATGTGGAATGTGGATACAATTTATTCAACTTAGTATAGTATGTGAATACTATTACGAGTACTACAGCTAGTATAAAGCTAAATGCTAAGTTCTAAGAAAAAAAACTCCAAAATATTTCTCCATTCAGGAAATAATCATAGTTATTCAGTTGCTAAAAGATTGTTTTACCTTTAACTTTCAAGTTACCCGGTGGATATACTTAATAGTTTGTACTATCCAATTCCCAGCCGCTACCTTTACCGAATGCTTACAGTTAACACTGTTTACCTTTACACTTTTACAATATATACTATACTGCATATATATTTATATAATAAATTTCCATGGAAAATGGTTTATACTCTAACAGTAAATACAGTAATTCAATTTTAAAATATAAAAAAATATTTAGAGGGTAGGTAAATGTCGTTAGACAGATAAACGTACAATAATTTTTTTCAGTTACTATACTTTAATTGCATATAAAACTATTTTTTTTCTTCTCAAATTAATTGGAACAATGTTAAAACTAAAATAGACAATCTTTGTACATTATAACAGTGATTCTTCAATTATTTAAAATATTTTTTAAGTCTCGTTTTCAATTTTATGTCGTATTATTTTACACGATGTACAGTGTACACGATATTATATCAATGTCGAAAACGTATCACGACCGTCAACCGACATTTTCAATATATACACAATATAAATATATAATACATAATATATTACAGCCGAATGTTAAACAAACAATAATGGTGAATGTGCATGGCATTATGGGTTGTATGGATTTAAGCTGATATGAAAATAAATATAATTTAGCTATACCTACATACGGTTAAATGTATATAATATGTACTAATATATTATGAATTTACCTATGCACATACATAGTGTTAAGATTGATCCTTTATGCGACCGTCAATACAGTACATATTATATTCTCTTGTATATACATGTTATAGTATGATATATTTCACTTTATCTCGTATATAAATAGTCACATAAAACGTAAATGGTATGTAATGTATATAGTAATATACAGTTGGCTTTTCAGGCTTGCTTCTATATTGAGACATGAAAACAACTCATTTGATATAGTCATTACCCTTATCGTTGCAGTAGGTGCAGGATTTACTCGAAGAAGAAAATTATGTCATCACTGAGTTGTCGAACGTTTGTGATATTATAAAATTAATTATTTATTATTATTATTATGGGATGCGGTTCGAGACGAAAACGAGACTCTAAATTACAAACCACGATGGGATATCATCTATTTTAAATCCTTTTCGTCTTTTATACGATTTTAATAAATATACGCATATTTCAATTTTCAGATAATCGACGAACTACATCTTTGATATATTATGTTCAGTTTTAAAATTACTATCAACGGTAAAATTTATTCTCGCTGCAATACCCGTGACCAGCGTTAACGTTAACTATTTGTTTATTGCAGAAAAAATAATTAAGAATAAAAACTCACGTTTACCAAGAAAACAGTTATAGACCAAATGGTCCGTAAATACATAATAATAATTATATTGGTCGAGGTAAATTGGACGTGCGTATGATTCATTTTCCCATGGTTACAAAAAAAGGTTCAAAATATCTCAAACAATATTACTTCTTTTCTCATATACTTACAAAATATTTTGACTGCGATTTCCTAAGATAATCAAATATCAAATTATTAGGTTATTACATTTATCATTTTAATCAATAAATAGATTGTAATAAATAAAAGTTTATATTCACTATTCATATTTAATATAATTCCAAAAATAACATAAATACAAATTAGTTTCGTAGTTATTAGGATAAATGTGTGTATAATATTACAAACAGTACAAACGTATCGTAACTTTAATGTAGCCTATGTAATAATATGTTATTATTATATTAAGTAACAGAAAGATGCATACTTATTTAGTCGCAACTTCCTAGAATTCTATTCGTTTGCATATTATGTGGTATTTGTGAAATAATAATGTTTTGAATATTTTATAAAAAAATATTTAATAGTCTTACGATATTGAAATTGTATTATGTGAACATGACTATACCGCGTCAGTGTATATTTATTTAATTTAATATTATTATCATTACATTGAATTACACGCCTGTGCATAACTTTTTATTAGTTTATTAGTAACAAGCTGATAATTTAATAAAAAATTTGCTTCTGGCGTTGATGATAAATTGTTATTCCTCCATATTTTAAAGGAGCTATTCAATAAGCAAATAAAAAAGAAATATCAATATTTTTGGTATAAATATATGTAATATACATATATAATGTATGAAATAAAAATATAATATGAAATGGCCGTTATAAAATTAAAATAATAAATAAATATAATCTCTAGTATATAAAAATGTCAAATTATTTTTAAAAACTTTACCGCGCAAGAACTTTATATCCATATTTTATAATATTAGTATAATTAAAAATTATAATTTATAACACTTAAATAAATTAAATAAATTGTCAGTGAATATTTTAATATTGTTATACTTATGTACTTATACTTAGATAAGTATATACGATCCGTTTTTGAATTTTCAATCCATAAAGGACTATAATATTATGATATTATAACACAAGACAAGATATAGTAATTAATATAGTTATAGGAAAATTATAAATATACTTAATTGACTAATGTGAATTCTATTTTGAATAGTCTTATTACTCGTGTCAATCTGATATCCATCAATCTAAGGTAAACAAAAATATTTTTTATACTGATATTGATGATCCAACATTAATTTTCTGTCCACTCGAAAACAATTAACTACTCTCAGAAACACGTGATGTTAAATAATTGATAATCGATGATGAGTTGCAAACTCGCAAATGGACTCCACGGGCTTTACGTTCGCGCACCCGCGTCAGCGCAACATCCAAAATAATATACTCGTCATTATAATATACAATAGAATAATATTTTAACCGGCGGGAGCACTAATTAATATCTGAATTATTCGTCTCACTTCCACGCGATATTGTGATGTATATTATATAAAAACGAGTTTGGCGTGTTTCGACGAGCCACACAGCTCTATCGCTAAACCGAGTGCACGTTATGCAGAAATTAGCCTGCAGGTCAGGTGAGTACATGGTAAACGAAACCAGCAAACTGCGAAACTTCGTTGTTTTGACGCAGTACTGCGGCAATTTATGTTATCACCGTAGGTACGCGATTTGTTTGAAAATATTTTTTTTTTTGAAATCCCTGCAGGACGAGTTGAATTCGTTCTAGTCTGCTCCGTTTCGGGACCCCGTTGTATCCGAGCTAATACACAATAATATGATACATCGCGATACACAGCAACATTTATGCGTAAATAGTGAACTCGGTAAGTACCTATCTGCAAGTATTATAAGTACATTATACCGAAAGCAACGCACGCGAGTTTGCGGAAATATATAGTGCGTTAGAGGTTAGAACGCATAGGTGTGTATTATCATAGGTATAATACGCAGACGGGATATTATATTATATAATATTGCAGCAGAATATTGATAAATATAATTTATTGGATGTACCTATTATAATGCGAATATAGAGGGTATGATTTTCAATCGAAATCCTCTGTACACCAGTTGGAAATTTTATATCATTTCCTCCCGTACATAAGTACACCGTCATAACCATACACGCAAAAATACACGCTTGTACGATAGTGTATGCACTGGGCTTATTATAATATATTCCACTTAAATACCGAATTCGAACGAACGAGCTAAATACGTACGTATATCGATCGTCGCGCCGTATTGTATTTTATAAAATATTATATAAACGCGTGTATAGTGTTCCAATAAGCGGCACCGATTTTATTACGATACCTATATAATATTATATACCGTATATATTATATACTTTATTTATTTGAAAGAACGCATTAATGCATTATACATGTATACACTGTATTTAGAGTGCGATGGCGTTTGCTTTGAAGTATCTATTATTCTTGTGTTATAATATAATAAGTCTATTGACATTTTTCCAAGACGCTATATAACACACATTATGTATTTTTTTTTCTTATATAGGAGTATCCGTATAGGTATAAAATATATATTTTCGATTTAGTATTTTTCTTTGATATCTTACGTCGTTGTATTATTTTTCAGTAAAAACAACTATTTTATTTACATAATTTGTTACGAGCTATTTATGTTTTTTATGACATCGTAAGCGCGTTTATACACACCTCAGTATACCACTCACTGTAATACATATATACATGCATAAGCATACTAGCAAAGTGATACATGTTATTGCACGGCGTTTTTGACAAAGCACAATCATAAAATATGTTGAATTGTGTACTTACTGTTCTTTTTTCGTCACGACACCGTTACAAAGACAATATTTTTATTATTATTATTATTGTTATTATTAATATACCAAATACCATTATACTTATACTCGATATAAAATAAGCAATGTAATAATATCGTACCGTTAATATTTTTATTAAAGTTATATATTATATATCTAAATCGAAGTCTACTTAATAAACGTTTATTTAAATTGCCTTAAAATAACTGCTTCAGTTGGAATATTCTCAATTTTTTTTTTATCAAAATTGGTCGGGTATTTTTTTTCTAGTATATAAACTTAAATCATACACTTTGTCTCTAATATAATATGCAATATAGTGGTTACTCAATGTTAAATGTATATAGAAGAGCTTAATTATTAGCCTAAATGACAAAATATAATACAATACAGAAATATTATATATGTAATATACAACTATAATAATTATTGTATTATCTGTAACCAATGACAGCCTTAAATACATAAATAAAAATATTTGATTTTTGTGAGTCGAAACAAAATACATTTATAAGCTATCTTATCTTATATGGGTTAAAAAAGGAAGTGTAGTTATAACTTTGTGAATGAGACATTCAAAGGTATTTAATATAATCATAGTTGCAATTTGCGACGGAGTTGCGCGAACTAAATTGAAACTAATAAAGGCTTTTAGGAAAGGTTTATAAATGCAATTGGCAAACACAATTTGTTCTAGTTGTTATCAAACAACATTGTAAGACACGAAATATATTATTAAAATTGATTTACAGTATTGCCCTACAGTAGCCCAGATGTCCGGACCGATTGTGTCTGATGTGCAGTAATAGAATATACTATTGTAATAATCATATATTACTGAAAGAAACTGGACACTATTCGTAACAAAAAAAATATCGACGTTATTTTCTTTTTGATCGTTGTATTGTTATTTTAAATTTTTTTTCCCTATTATTGAAATATAATATTGTATTATATAATGAGGTCATTGTAATAATTAATATGAGTTATATTAATAATAAGGTCTGAATATCTATGTATATATACATATTACACGGAGATTTGTTAAATGGAAAACTCGTTAACTTATGTATTATATATTATGTACTCATGAATTCCCCTTTTATAGACTGTATTATTATAATTGAAATGTTACATAAAACTTTGATTTTCTTTTGTAATTTTAAACGAACATATAGTATATGTATACAAATTATTTTCCAGTGAAGCTAAGTATACATTTATTATAATAATATGATGTAATATTTTATTGATGGAAATCAGTAATTCTAATTAATATTACGAACCCTTAAAAATTTCCACTCGAAATACCA
Source organism: Rhopalosiphum padi (assembly GCF_020882245.1). Taxonomy (NCBI): domain Eukaryota; kingdom Metazoa; phylum Arthropoda; class Insecta; order Hemiptera; family Aphididae; genus Rhopalosiphum; species Rhopalosiphum padi. The sequence continues at coordinate 31,952,821 of NC_083597.1, read as the reverse complement.
CTTGCATATTTTATGCATGTATGATGTAAAATATTCATTTTTTGAGTTTAAAATATCACTTTTCAATAATATTTGTTGTGATCAAATAAATGTCATAATATTCTTTTTCGGCATAGACGTCAAAGTTTTCATTAAACACTATTTCTGTCTTATTTTCGCAAAAAACAAGAAAAACACGAGAATCGATTGGCTTAGTAAGTTTATAAGATACGGTATTATCATTTTTGACTTCGAGTACCTAATATCTATATATTTTTTGTAATGATATACGTACTGTAATAATTTTATTATAGGAGACTTATAGTGAAACACGTTGCGTTATTTTCCGGGAAAAAAAAAATCCATAATAGCCTTCGAACGGATTTAATGATTTTTAATCTAGGATGAATTCACATCGAATGAATGTTTTATAGTTATTTTATTTTAGTCTCTGTGGTTTTATTGAGCTAAAAAAACAAAAAGTAGTGGAATAATAAAAACAAAAATAGGTACCCCATAAATATTATATTATAACTTTATAAGTAATAACATGGTGCACAGTGCGCCGTCGAGGCGGTATATGTGTCGTCACCGCGCATTGCGTTATTATTATTATTTTAATGGGATATATATCGCCCGCAAATAGAGAGGATATAGCTAGTACAAGGGAAGAAAAAACAAATCTAAAGTGTGCATCATCTCCGCTTGCCGGGGCTCGTTATAAATTATTCTCTATCCGCAAACCCACATATATATATATATAGTATAGCTAGCTAGTTTTGTGTATATAATAACATAATATTATGTATCCGAGATCCCCGTCAGATTCCAGATTCCAACAGAAAACTCTCAAACGCATCGTTTCGTTTGTAGTTTATTTTCGTTTTGTTTTTTCCCCATCGCCGTAGCGTGTTGACGAAAAGTTATTACGGCCGTATACGTGCATATGGTAACATAGGTATATATTATATGGTAACGCACACGAATCCACGTAGCTACACGGGAAGTAATACATAATGGTGAACATTTTATCACAGTGTGACTATGTATTATGTTATTTTCTTGGTAAATTTTTCTATTTTTGAGAACGTTTCGTTTACATAAATTTAAGTCATAATAATAAAAGACAAACAATTTCTGAAAACGTTACCATGTTTTTACTAATTTTAATCTTAATAATTTTTACTATTTTTACTTATTTAAAATACAATAACACAATAGCTCATAAATCTTATATTTCAAATTCGAATATTTTAATAAAACTATTGAATATGTAAAATTAAACCAATATTTAATTAGGACCTATATAAGTGTTATACAAATTTAGTATAAAAATTAAAATAATAAATATGTTCGTTTAAAAAAGTAAAAAGCTTGAGAAATAATAAAAATATTATGTTGACTTCAAATTATATAGAAAGAATTTCAAAAAATACATATATTTACTGAAAAAATGACAGAATACAGACGATACAGTATAGTGATAAAAGAATCACTCTGTATATATTATATTATTTATTATATCCCATAAAGTCTAAAGATTCCCTTTCCACGGTAACACTCGAGCATCGAGATGTCGCGATATTATTACGAGAAAATGATTGATTTTTAGCTGCCGCCAAACGCTACTGTGAATCGTGGATATCAAACATTCCGATAACGTCATATTATAATATACGTACATATTTGACGATTCTAGCGTGTCATACCTATGCGATTTGGCCTTATCCTCTGTTGTAAAATACCTTCATCATAATAACATGTTTAGTATTATACTCTATAGTCTATACCAGGGGTGGCTAAACTGTGGCAGGTGTTTTATCATAAGATGCGAAACACATTTTTACTAAAAACTAATACATTTTTTTTAAAAAGAAGTATGTATTTAAAGAAGTTATATAGTATATACCTATATATAATTTATATATGAAATTACAATTTATAGAAAAAATATAGTGTTTTTGATATAATATTTAAATATTTACGTAATTATTATTTTTTTTTTTTATTTTAATATATTTTTTTAATTCTTAATTAATATTTAATTTAACCTAACGCATCATTTCATGTTTGTTTTTCAAAGTCTGGATTATGTCATATGTGTTATTGGAGTAATCCTTAAAAATTCTGTTAATTTGAGCAATACCTTAAATGCCTCCAACGGGTGGCTTTTTATCTCCTGTCACTCAAGCCATGTTACCTCCATCACATACGCTTATTGTAAAATAATGATACCGATTGTGTATTGAATAATAAATGTTTAAAAAAAATAATTGATCAATGTTTAGATTTTATTATTTTTATTCTTAAGTATAAAACACTCATAAGAATATAGGAATATGTTGTTCCAAAAATGTATGTTAATGTTTGGATATTTTGTATCAAACACATGTTTCCAAAATGATTTCGATTATTAAGAACCTTTTTTTATTTTGTAGCTTTTAGCTCTTATGCATATTTTTGTTATATTGTTGCTAGCCATTCTTTCTGTATACACAATATAGACCCTAGGAAATACAAAGAAACTGAACGGATCGAATTAATAAGATTTCAAAGTTCGTGAGAGAGAGCAAGAGAGAGTGACCAACATGTATATTTAATAATAATGCGTGTCACATTTCACAACAGTTAATTAAGTTTGAAATCAGATCGAATCAGACTCGTATGGATTGCAATTAATTTAATAACATAATATTATAGATCTTTATTTGAAACATAAATTAATATTCACTGTTAATTAATACTTTTAATTATGAAATGTAATAAAATACAAGTATTTTATAATGAAATATATAATTACTTACGTATTATGGATTATATTATGTTATTGGCATCATTATTACATCGTATAACCATATGATCACCTACGTCAATGATCGATATCTATATATCAGACAAGAGTACGATAGATGGTATTGTTCAATAATGGTAAGTACTCAAGAATAATTACATTTAACATTTATATTAAAGGTAAACTTTTTATAAATATGTGACAGTTTTTTTTTTTGCTCGTTTAAAAACCTTGAATATTTGATACCATGTACCTATTGTACCTGTTGTACGTTATTATAAAAATAAAAATGTATTATGTTACCAAACAAAATCAGTGGTAGTCGATCTGAATTTATCAAATTTTAAAAAAAATCCTGAAAGGTCAGGTTTATACAAGTACAAGGCATTTTAAGGTTTCAGATCCCGCGTGATATTTGATTGATATAGACCTACAAGCGTATAATAAAATCCACAACCGATACATATATATATTTTTTTTAATTATCCAATTTGACCAGTAGCATATTTCAATAACGACATGCCATTTTTAGAGCTTATCAAAATCGAGAACAAAATCAACCACAGTTATAGTGACAACTATTGCAACAAACATGTCACGTTTTATAATAAATACATTTCGATAATGTTGGCTGCAGAAAACTCTAAAAAAATAAATTATGGAATAACCATTTGTTATTAGGTGTGTTTTTGCAAATAAATAATTTATTTTTATACATTTTATTAATTAAAAAGACAACTCGAAAACACTCGACCTCTGTAAATAAATAAATAATAACAAAAAAATTGATTATATCAACATAATTCATAATCTTGTTTTATAGTTATGATAATGTACATTGTACAAAACTTTTTTTCTTATCTTGATAATGGAAAAACACCGTATACCTACAAATATAATGTAGTTTTAAAAGAACAACACGCTAAAAATTAAATAAAAAACTTTTTTTATCGCAAACTTATAATGTTTGAAGAGTCTTTGACTTTAAAAAGTAAAATATTTCCTATAGGTAGTTTGCATTCGGTTTTATTTTATTTTTAATACACAAAAAAAAAAATATATATTTCTTATTAAATCATACAATAATATGATGATGTATGTATTTTGAATTTTAAACACAATAAGAATAGAATAACATGTTATGGCATAGATTTAGGTTATCGTATGGTTTTTAGAATTGTGTTTTTATTATTATTTATAGAAAACATATAATATTTCAATATAATGTAATTAAGTAATTTGTATTAAACTGAAAAATTTCAAAAATAAAAATATACATATCATAAGTATGTATAATAAAACATTTCAAGTAACAATACATTTAAATTGTATAAGTAGATTATTCTTTAACACACAATAATAATACGCGTTACAATTATATGAATAAGTATATAGAAATACTTTTTTTTTAAATTAATTTTCTTAATTAATCGAATAACAAAATTATACTTGGGCTCTTAATAAAATATCTAATAGATATTTGACATCAGTAACTAGACCAAATAGGCGAGTTATTAGTACAAAGACGATACAAATTAAATACTATACATATATAATATTATAATGATAGATTTTGCTTCCTTATCACAGAGGAAAAAATATGTTTTAACAGAACTCTCTTTTTCTACAATACGTATATTATGTATCTGAAGACTGCAATAATAAAATAAAATATTTATAAAATAGTATTTAACCAACATTGTATTGGTTTTAGGAAGAATAAATTTGTTTGATTCTAACAATTGTTATTTGTATATTATTTTTTTAATTGATATCAAACGTAATAATATAATTGAATAATTATTTAAATTACAATATATATATTTATGATGATATTATATTATATTATTATCTAGTAAATTATCGATAGAGACTACGATTGAAATGTTTATAATGTGTATAATATTATATCACAGGAAAAAATAGAACAGTCAATAGAAAAGAGAGGGGGATTAATCCCCCCGACCTTTATAGGATAACAAGGCCCCGGAAGCGTTTTAGAAACATTCGCGTTTTTGTTTCAGTAAGATCGCGAAAATACAAAAATACGTATATTATATAGGAATATACCGAAGAAAAGTGATAAATGTTTTTACAGCAACAGTCCTTTTGCCAGTCCCTTAAAAATAGACCGACGCCCTGTATAAAGTCGGCTTAAATCATCAATCGATAGGTATCTTTTACAAATATCACATGGTTACTAAACCGTGTAGTGTCTCACTCACTCCGTCCCTGTAAAGAAGTAAGTACAAAGTAAGTATCAAGGATTGTTTCAGGCGCGTTTATACACAATTAGTTTTATATATATATAGTATACGAGCATTTGTAAATTAAAAATAGGAGTACAGAAAATGTTGAGTTATCAATATGATATAGTTATTATTCGACTTAGAGTACATGGAGGTTTCCGCAAGACTTCGACTTGGAATCGAGTAAACACATTTTTTGCAATATTTCCTTAGCGATATGTAATGATAGTGAAGTTTTCGATCCGTGTATAGCCGTTTTCCGTTGATTCTGTTTCTTTTTGTCTCTGGTCTCACGAAGACGGATTTGTTTCAACACACCGACTAACAGCTCGTCCACATTATGTTGAATACCACTAGAAGTTTCAATAAATTTACATTCCCGTGAGCACGCTAATTGTTTTCCGTCTGAAACGAAAGTATTCACTTAAAATTATTTTTGAATTTATTTCAATTTAAATGACGAAGAAAATATATGATGAGGAATTTAATCAAGAAATTAGAATAAGTCTATCGTTCAGAGCACGATGTCTATGTCCATAATCGTTAATATGCAACAATAAATGCATATTTTAATTATAATATGCATAAATTATTATAATAATACTCAGCTCAGTAAGTTATAAATTATTCACAAGAATAAAACAATTATTTATTTTTTTTATTTATATATTATATATAATTTTAATAGGGACAAAAATGATTAATAGAATTCCTATAAGTATTGATTTTAAAAGAGATCGTGAATTTATTAGAACAAGTATCATTATGCAATTCGTAAAGTTCCATAGAGTGTTAAATAAACTATTTGTTTAGTTAATATTTAAGCCGATAAGTAAATACTAAATAGGTTGGGCTTCCAACATTATTTAATGTAGGCTGCAATTTAAAAATAGAAAATATTATTTTTCTATCTCTTATCATTTAAATTAAATTTTAATATTTATTTGTAGTATATTCAATTATTGAGTATTTCTCATTTTCAATAACCCCGGGGGGTACTTTAAAATATAATTTGAACCGGTCATACCACGAACCCTTATTAATCCTCAACTTTGTGAATAACATGGAAAATGATACTTGTAAACATAACGCCATCAAACTAGGGTATGAATTATTATGAAATAGAAAACCATTTCATCTGCACGCGTCAATACATCATCAGATTTTAAACTATTTAAATATTGTTTACCTTCGGTAGTAATACATCTTGCTCTCATTAGGTCCGCCTTGTTGCCGACCACGATGACCGTCTTCTCGCGAGTGTAATTCTCTTGCCACAGATAGTTTAATATTTCTTCGGCTACTTTTAATGACCCTTTTGATACTACTGAGTATACTACTATACAAGCGTGTGGTTCATATGTAGCGATTGAATTTTCTACCTGAAATAAACAATAGATACCATATTTATATTATTATTGATGTGTTTCGTTATGATATAATAATAATAATAATAGTTTACACAACGAGGTTAATATTAAAGTTTATAATGAATGTTTTAGGTATAAATCATATTATTCGACATTCAAATTATTTATGGAAATTGGAAAGCATATACATTGTTATAGTTTCCAGCATTTCATGTTTTGTGTATTTAAATTTTAAATATTTACACAATTACAAACAATTCACGTCTCGAAACAATGCAAAATGTATTTAGGGCGAATGACGAGGAAATCGAGTAAGGAATACAAATAATACTTTTATACAATAATTACAAACAAATAAATATTTTAAGAATCAGTTTTTGAAAAATAATTTTTTCTATAAATTCAATATTTATGTAAAGTAAAATTAAAATTAAAAGTAGTATTAATCACCATTCATAATATTATTATATATTTTTCTTGTAAATTATCAACATCTATTCCTACAAGGTTACAAATCTTAAACATTTAAAGAAAATGTTTTATTAAAAAGTATTTACTAAATTAATACATTTATTAAAGACGATAAGTGTGATAAGCTGCTGATAAAAATGTATATATCTTATTTTCAAATTATTATTTTAGAATGGAAAATTATTATTAGATCGTAGAATATATTTATATTAAAATTGTAATTTACGAAGTGTCATCAGTGGGTGGCTTCTTCACTCAAGATTTTCCTCCTGTAATATTATAGCCTATATTCTTATTGTGCCTTGTGTACAGATTGTATATATATTAATAAAGAAGAAAAAAAAAAAAAAAATTGTAATTTAAAGTGAAAAATGGTCTTTGTCTATATTCAAAAGGTATTTAAAAATCTCTCTAAATAAAACAAAATTCCATACTATATTAAACTCATCTATTTTAAAATTAATTTTGTTCTAATATTATTTTATTATTTTTTACTGAATTGATATAGAAGTATTGAAACATTGAATTATTTTTAATCCTACTTGTTGGAATTATTTCTATTATCATTTACATCATATTTAAAAAAATTAAAATCGGTTTAAACTACTTTCAAAATTTAAAATTTTATAAATAATGAGATAGAATAATCTTGAACAATTCTACATTGAACCCATTTATAAAATTACAATGCTATATTTAATGAATTTAAATATTTTATTATCATTTTGTTATTTTACAATAGGTATGTAACATAAATAATGGCAAACATATTGCTTGGTTTGGAAACTACGACAAAATATTTTTTTTTTAATAACATGTACATAGTACACGTATACAATTATATATTTAAATTTTAAATACAAGTGAAAATAGAGACAACAAAATGTCGTTTAGTCAATAAAACTGTATTATTATTTAAAACCTTTGTATGAATAAATAATATTTTAATTTGTCTACTAAATAATGGATTGTATGAATGCAATATAAAATGAAAATAGTGTATTATACGTATCTAGGTACCTGTCCTAAATAGTTGCTCACGTCTACAAAATATATAAATATATAAATATATCTATGCCCTAAAAAACCTATCATTATTTATAGACTACACGGTAGTATATGATGAACATTATTTAGATGGACGAATAAAACTCTTCATATACTTATATAAGAAGTTATTAATGAATGATATAATAACAATATAACTATAACACGTTAAAACTGTAGAAATTTGTTAGAAAATTTATTTAATTTATTTATCGTTCTGTTTGAATAATAGTAATTTATTAATGAACTAAAAATGTTAATGAATTTGATTTGAAACATTTTTCTTTTGTGCATGGTTAATTTATAACCATCAATAAGTTACTAAGTACCTGACCTACCTACTACTAAACAATGAACTCGTAAATATATTATATAGTGCTAGTCAGCCGTAAACACTTAATTAATAAATTGGATATATCGGCTGAATAAAATGTGATAATACAAATATAAAAACAATACATTTATATAATTTTGATCGATGTGAATCACTCAAGTACTCATTAATAAGAAGTTAATTCTAAACTAATACAAGCTGATGTTAGATTCTCTACGACTGTTCAAGCATTAACCGTGTGCCTCAGAGAGTAACTCTGCTTAAAAGCTATTTTAATATAAATAAGTATTCGGATTATCGACGTATAATGTATAGGAATATGATACATAGTACATATCTTACCAAGTAATAGAATACAATAATGTAGCTGACTATTTACTAAACATTAACGACTCACTTGTCTATAAATACTGATATAGATGTATCATTATCGTAAACGGTATTTAAAAATTCATTAGCATGACCTATAACTATTACCTAAATATAATATTAAATTTCATTATATATTATTACAATTTACAAGTATTCAAGTATTTGTTTTATTCTAATAAAATAGGTCTTAGCTATGATAAATATATAAATTTGTTTTATTAATTAAATTTGATACAATGAAATGTTTTTACATTACGTAGGTAAATAATAAATTAATAATAAATACGGTAAGAATTATTTTGATTTTAATATATACTAATCTATAGATAAATTTTAGTTATCTTGTATTTAAAATTTAAATATATCGATATATTGTTTGTAAATCATAATTTTTTGATTTTAGAGTTAAAATGTTAGTTAAACGGTTACTACCAGGGTTTAATTTGTAGCCAGTTTAATACTCATCACGATTATCATTAGAGAGAGTTTTGATAAGGCAAAACATTGGTCCGATGTTATTACGACCTGTTTGAACACATTATATTTTGGTGATTGTTACAATACGTACATATAATATATTGGGTTTTATTCCCTTGGGTTTCAAAATATATATTCATCGACGATTTTGACAGGCCACGGATAAAATAATAGCAACAAAAAAAAGATAGCTACTGCCGACCATCAAATAACTCTAAGATATTATAAAATTAAAAAAAAAAATTCTATCTTGATAATAATTATTATTATAGCCTATAGGGTTATTCATTAAGAACGCAGTTTTAATTTTTTTTCTTATGTGATCAGCCTTGCAATGTATTAATTTAGGCATTATGTAGTTCCAGCAGAATGATACCACTTGTTGTGCTTGTGTAACAATCGTGTTATTTAGCATAAGTTTTCCAATAAATGTATAATGAAATTAAATGCTGCATTCTTAATGAAACCCTACAAATTTTAAATTCTAAATATGTATATTGTACAATGTTTATATGACTCCAATTATTGGAAACTGTTGAACTCACGAAATAAAATAAATAATTTATGTTTTTTTTTCGGTAAATTTGGAACCATTCGTCTTGACAATTACAAAATACATAATATATAAACGAAAGTGTATTAATAGATGATTATAAAAAATGATAATCCTCTCATGAACTTATTTTAAAATAATTATATGCAATGCAAGAAAATTTGTATCATGTAGAAAAAATTAAGTCCATTATAATTAATGATATTTGGTAAATTAATGTTAAATAACGTTAATTTTAAAAATATTAATCCTCAAATGCCCAATGTTGATTCTAAGAAAATTAATTTTAATATGGGCGAAAAAGGCCATTTCAGTGCATATTATGTAACAAAAAAAAAAAATTGTTAACATAATTACACAAATAATGATTAGTTTAGAATAGTCCTGAAACATAATGAAAGTGAAAATAAGCGGTAGCAGATAGTTCATAGTATATTTTTTAAATATTAATCCTAATAGATAAAAAGTTTTAGAAGTTTTAAGAAATTTCCAAATAAGATAAAATTGGTTCGAATAGAACAAGAGTTTATAATATTTCTCAACTCTTTCACTTTTTCTTCTAATTAAATCATTAATCTGCTAAAACTTCTCCACAAACCTCTATGGGATAACTAGAATTCTAGATGCAGTATAATATAGTGTTTCTAGATAATAAAGAATAAAATAACCTTTGTTAAAAATACAAGCTCAGCGATACAGGGGAAGAAAATTAACCTTTTTCCGAACCTTATGTCATAATGGTTTATTTAATTTCATCGGATAACCAGTTTCATCTATACTATGAATTGCCATGATCAAGGTTTCTATGATTTTACTTTACTATAAAGTAGAGTAAATAATCCGACATCCATATATGATAGCGGAATATTGTGGGGTTATTCAAATAATCAGATTATTGGAAATTATAAAAAAAAAATATTAAATTACAATCATAAGTACATAATATCATTGTAATATACTAAAAGAACCAAAGAAGTCTTTTTGGTATATGGTATAATCTAGAAATATTCGCCGAGGCTGTTTTTCCATGGCATTAAATATTTTCTAATAATATAATAATAAAGGTTAAAAAATAATAATATATTTTTAGTATACTTCGTCATATTCATAATTTTCAAATAATATGATGATAAAAGTAATCAATAATCACGGCAGTGAGATATTATATACTATGCCTTTTAAATGTAGTTTTTACTGTCATATTGTTGTACTATTTTTAAAATACGGCAACGCCAAAACCGCATTGTATTATTAAAATTAACATTTTCATAATAAACATACATTAAAGATTAAACCATTACACATGTTTCACGATCGCGATTACTTGAAGTTCCATTATGTCAATGCTTCTCAACCTGTTGGCTGCAGCCCCCTAGGGGGCGGTGGCTATATGACTGGGAGGCCTTGAAATATTTATTTAATTTAAAATATTTTCGATTATTTAATTATTATATAAATATAACATTATAACGTATACATTATATTATAACCGACCATATGATTAATCATTATTTATTACATCGGGAAAGTTTATCTTACATTAGAGCATATCATTAAGAAAAATAATTAATGATTCTGATTGAGGGGGGCCTTGACAGTTTTAAATTAAATTTAGGGGGCCCTAAAACAAAAAAGGTTGAGAAGCACTGCATTATGTTACATACTATCATAGTATTGTAATATTACTACAAATAAAAACTAAACTGTAAAATAAAAAAACTGATGTAAAAGAAATAACTTTAACTGTTTTATTAAATATTTTAAATTATATAGGTAAAAAAAAATTACTGTTATTATGCCCTGTAAGTAGTATATTTGTGAATAACGATACAAAACTGTAGGTACATAATAGGTACTAAGGTATACATTTGAGGGGGCTAATCGGAAACTTAGTGGGCCTAGCCCTCAAAGCCCTCCCTTAGCTCCGTCTATTTACTGACTTACTAATAAGTTGTGGGATTGTGCCACGAAAAAAAGAATTGAACAATACTTTATTACCACAGTTGCAAACGTTGAGAACGTCGTCGATGATCATAGGTTTTAATATAAAATTATACAAATTATATAAAATTTAATAAAATAACATAAAATTATACAGAGTGAATTTAAAGTTATTTGAGTGTATAAAAAATTTCAACTACGACAAAATGTCGCTACAGCGAAATAGCTCACGGTGAATTATCCTACTGGCAAAATTTGTCACAATTATTTATCCCATTTCGTTATAGTAGGTGTAATTTTTCATTGAGTAAGTCATTGTAATAATTATTGTATCAACTTCGAATTTAAATATTCATATATTTTTATATTTTAAGAATTACTGTAAAAACAACTTCTTGTATTCATTTTTCAATCATTGCTAATGATTCATTAGCTATACAAATTGAAAATGTTATAAAGTTCTTAACTAGGTACCTACAAAATAATTTGCATATTTTCGTAATTTATAATTTTATCAAAATTTGAATTCCAAATGCTTATAAACAATTAACAAATCTAAAAAGGTTGTGCATGTTTCTAGTTGTGTCATACTGTCATATAATATATGTAATATTATGAAAAACATTTTTTTTTATTTAGTATTTTATTACATACTTCTTTTAATCTTTTTTTAATGATCTATTTTTTTTTCAATAATTTTTAAACTTTTATTTTGATGACAAAAAATAAATACAACTTAAAAACAAATTATATATGTTACAACTGTATTTAAATTTTAAATCAATATTTATTTTAAACCGATAATTTTTTTATTTATAACCATTTACAGTTCAATATGAGTACTTTATTAAATAAGTGTACCTGCACAATTAAGCCAGTTTTCATACTTTATAATTCAATTTTAAAATTGTAAATACATAAAAAAAAAAAAAATAGGTTAAATATCTAATATGAATTAAACTATGGATCAATATATTTAATTTAATAATATTTTATGCTTTGGAATATTAAATTAAAAATATAAATTGCCATTTAACTAAAAATGTAAGATTTGATAAATTGAAGCTAAAACATGTAAAGTAGGTAACCGGTGTGCTGTTCAGCAGGTGTCGAGTGTACCTCGTTACTGAGTAAGTCGCTGTAGTAGTGTAATGTATATGTTAAATTTGAATTGAACGATAAATTATTGCATGCGAAAAACGATTCTGAGCAAAGATGGTATAATTTATATTACTATTATAGTTCTACAATTCGTAATACTGTAGGTTGAATCAATTTTTTCCAAAACCATTACATCAAGTATATTAATAATATTTAATCATTCTATTATTGAATTATTACATGATTATATATGATTTTAGTTTAATAATAAGGACAACGCTGACATCGTAGAACGGTGTGAATAATTATAAATAGACAATGCCACAATAGCTTGAAGTAGATTTTAGTGTTTTTAAAATTCCATTGTGTGTATAAAATATAATTTTATACGTAAGTTTTAAGTCTCTACAAATAATATTTTTGAATTATAACGCAGTAAGAAAAAAACATTATTCTCCGTTTAAATAATATACTAGATATTATACCTACTAAATCTAATTTGCTACATTAAAGCATTTTCTTTACTATAAACTGTGAGTAAATAGATGAAAAAGCTCACACATCATTGTAAAATCAATACATTTATTTTTCCACTCATAAGTTAAAATAACTAAAAAATAAGTTTTTTCAAAAATGTAATTTATCCTTTAGCTACGGAAATAGCCAAGTTAGTCAAATTTACAAATGCATAAAGAATATTTTTGAAAACTAAAAAAATAATAATATATTAAAAATGCGAATCACTTTGTAAACATAAACTTAACTAGTAAGTTGTAAGTATATTACTGTAGTAGGTACAACCTAATTTATTAAAATGTATACGTGTAGGCATAAATATTAATAATACTACTATTTAATATCAAAATATTATAGATGTATAAAATATAGAGTCGTTAATCAATAAATAATACTTTTAAATTATAAGTATAATTGATTGAAATAAATCAATAAATACTTGATTTAAAAATGTACATATAAATCTAATACATAGATTTACCTAATATTGTTAATAATTAATAACTATATTAATTAATTTCTTTTAAAAATATTTTTATTGTTGATGTGTACAATTAGTATTTGTTATTTTCATTTCAAAAAATGTTATGCTGTAGTAACTTCGCACAAACGAACGCAAGTTGTTAACGAATAATCTCAGAAACTACTTGACCGGTTTCAATAAAAGTTATATAAATAGATTCATCGATACTCGAGTCGTTTTCAACTTATTTTTTGAAACTTCTATATGCTGCAAAAAGATTCTCATCCAAGAATTTCGTTTTAACTCATGAAAATCGGATAATTTTTTTTTACTATAAAAAATAGTTGTTATTGGTTACAGATTGTATAATTATTATACTTATTAGAAATACAGCATAAATTTCAATTTACTATTTATATAATAGAAACTATTACTTATTTAATCCGTTTCGCATTTAGATGTTTACACATAAAGAAAATTAACCTTGAGTACCGAATGGCTAACAGATTTTATAAATGTTACCGTTAATGGCATTCATAACATTTTCACTTTGGGATTCGAGTATTTAGTAGCTCGTTATACCATACTATACGGTTACTATAATTATATATTTTAAAATCCCTCCCCCGTTATGACATTAGTTTGTTTAATTGTATATAAATGATTTTACTTATTTGGGTAAACAATTTTATTTGCAAAATATAAAATTACAAACGAAGTAAAACATATCCTTGGTTTTACTAATTGTGAGTTTATACCTATTATTTACGCACGTGTGTGCTTCAGAAAATTAATTTTTATTATAAACCAGCATAAAATCTTTCATTTTGATATAATTCATAGGTAGCTTATTACATTGTGTTATTAAATTTAATATTTAGTATTTACCAATACATGTAATAATATTTTTAATTTTTTTTAAGCCCCCCACTGCTTAAAAAAAATAAATTCTTGTTTGTATCTATTAATGTACTATTAATTTAATTTTATGGTCACCGATAAGTTTGGGTTACATTATTTTTTTAATCGTATGAATGAGGTTAAATTGTTCAGACTATTTAATGAACAATTCAAGCTGATATAAAATAAATATTTAATAACTTGAATTCGTCACTAGGGGTTAAATAAATAATTATATTACTACCGTATTTAATGAATATTGAAAGTTGTTAATCGATTTTTAAACTACGCATGTTGCAAGTTAATAAACTAAAAAAGACCATTCATCAATGAAGAAGTTATTGTTTTATTAAAATAGTTTTCGGAAGTAATAAATTTACGTACTAAATTTAAATCTAATTATACACACATCTGCGTAAGACGTAGGTATCGTACTGTCGTAAGAATATAGGATATTTCCCATTTGAAATTTTTCAAGCACAAAAAAGCAAAGTTATTTAATTTATGAGTTTTAAATTAAGTAGTGTAAACTCTTGTAAAAATGTATGAATTTTTAAAATTACTGCACATAAATATAAAAATCAAAGTTTTGACTGTTATTACTTTATTTTCATAATTTAATAATTAGACTAATGGTATTTGATCTAATGAATATTTAAATTCATTCAGCTTATAATAAATTAATAAATCATATACGTTAAAATATTCCATTGAAACTCATAATTATTATAAAATAATCATACACCAATTTACATTAGGAAGTAATTGACCAACTAGATATGGTTGGTAAAAATGTGTAAATAAATAAGTAAATATTTTAAAAATGTATTCTAAATAAAATTATATATAATTGCAATTATATAATATACTTAAAAACTATACAAATAATGAAATAACTATTTTAGAATTTGTAATCAAAGTTAATAAATTTAATCAGTTATAATAAATATATAATACATATTCTGTTCGTTATAACTTATAATATACATTACCGATACGTTCATGTATTAGATATAATAATAATTATATTGATAAAAACTTAATAGTATAATCCGATTAAAAAAAAAATGTATGTACCTATGCGTTAAAATTAATTTATTTCTCATTAAATTACATAATAAGCTGTTAACGAAGTTTCTTTTAAATTATTTTTTAGTTAACGGACTTGGTTAAAATTTCTTTCAGTTTACCTATCCAAGAACCCACTTTGACAACAACGCAAGTAATAATTAATTTACAGAATGCACTCCCTAGAGTAATTAGTGATTACATTTTCATGAATACCGATTATAGTTTACCTATGAGAATTACGTATATTTAACTTTAAATACAAATTATGACCTACTCAATGGGATTAATTGTCTTATGTATTTCAGTATTTTTCCAATAAACTATATAAAACTATATCTAATTATAATACCTATTTTATTATCTTTAACCAATGAAAATCCTATACAAACAAACAAATATTCGTTTTTCGCGAGCCAACAAATAAATACGTAGAGTTGTCCTATCACTTTGATGCAGTGAATCAAAATCTTCGATAATATTTCCCGATTTAATTCTGAATATTGGTGTTTACTTTTAAAATTTAAAATTTAGCTGTTTATGAGTTAGGGGCAAAATAAGAATGGGTGGGTCAACTTTCCGTAGCCCATCCGTGTTACTCTAAAATTTCAAAATATATACAAAAATATGTGTCTAGGTCTAAAAGACAATTTCAAAATTAGTGAGTCCATCCATTACCCACAGATTTATTTTTCTATAGTGAAGTTGTCTTACCCATGTCATGTTAAAATTGAAATTTATATGAAGGGTTATTTTGCGGGTCATTTGATCTGCCAATAGACTTACACATTGGTGATGTGAAGCTCACTTAATAAATTTATTATCGATCTTTTTCGCGATAATCGAGTTTCAATAGAGATGGTTCAAAACTTTTCAAAATACCTGGAATTTCCAACCATTACGAATTTAATAATTCTACTAAAATAATATAAAAATATCACTTCAGTACTACACACGATGTATCTTTAATCGTGATACTACTCAACCATGGACTCCCTAACATCAACACACGGACCCCTGGGGGTCCACGGACCACCAATTGGGAACCACTGTATTACAATAATTCAGTTCAAACTCAAAGAAAGACGATATTATTAAATTATTTTAATTTTTTTTTTTAATATCAACTTACGTATTTTAAATATTACTAAAAGAAAAATTATAAATCAAAGTTTTGATTATTATTATTTTTTTTATAATAATTATAAGTAATAATATACGAGTATAGAAGTTACTACTTAAAAACAAATTATTTAAATTCAAATTAAAGGTTTCGCGTTTGCCGTGTAATTTTGTATACGACTGACAATGAGTCCAATCATTTAAGTTTAACAATATGATATTTAATAGTACCTACTACTTATCAATATTACTCAAATAGTATGTCTTATGAGATTAAAAAAAAAGTTTTAAGTTTAATTAAAATATCAAGTAAGTTTAAATGTTGGAATATTAATTATTGATTAAAATAAATATTTTTACACCTACATTTGTTTTTAGTGTTTTTACACAGACAATATATTTATATACTTGTATAAATAATTTTAAACATAATACTATTTTTTTTTCTATTAAGAAATAAACATAAAGTATGTTATATTTATTGAAAGAATGACATGTACTTAAACAAGAGAATTATTCCAGAGCACTGAAGAATTTTATACTTTAATACATTTTATTATTTTGCTTATTTCTCTATAATATTGCAAAGAAAACAATAACACTTTTTTATGTTTCAAAAATATATCGTATTATAATGAACAATATAAAAATTATACGATGTAAAATGTATAAAAAAAAATATTGTCTCCAATATTGAATTTCTTAAATTCTTATCGTCTTTGTATTATTATTTTTTTTCGATAGTCGTATAAATTACATAGTATAATGTAAACTGTATAGTAAATTATATGTTATAAGAAAAGAAATGTTATTCGAAAAAAGTAATGTTATTATACCTAGTATATTTAAATCTCTAATCGTTAATAAATAAAAAATTATAAAATATAATAAAAAAAAATAATAAAATATATTTAGGTGTCCAACAGAAAATAAAAATTGGTTTTTTCAAATGTAACTGTTGTTAAAGAATTGTCCCTGAAAACCTCATAATTCACATTCTATTTTCACTTTTAATGTATTATTTTATATGTATATTTGTTTAAAATTATATATACCTCATACAAATATATAATAAATTAATAACAATTAATTGATAAGTTTTATATTGTATTTAAGTATATTTCAAAGCTTTTATTATTTAATAGATATTAAATTTACTACAACATTTTGAAATTTATTTTAAGGACAGGTCATTGTTTCAATTTTATACAATCTTGTCAAAATCATTAAAAAATATTATATTATTGAAAAATATAACCAAAAATGTACATTATTCACTGGAAATATTTATATACATTTCAGTTATAAAATATCATGAAGTTGAGATATACTAAATATTATTATGTATATTTATGTATAATAAAATTAACAAAAATTAAGTATAAATATTTCAAAATTACATAAGTATAAATTACTAACTTTAGACTTTATTTGTTATACGCTTGTAATTTATTTAAACACGAAACTTTAATTAACAAAAAATTATGCACAGTAAAAAGTAGTGTCTTCTGCAATAGTTTTGTAAAAACAATATTTTCAGAAAAGTTAACATTTTTCGAAATAATGATTGTATCTGCGTCTGTTAAATCTTAAATATATTATCTTGCATAATATACAATGATGGCTTTAGCTTTTTATTTAAAGCCATGATAAAATCTTACATATTTTATTTTTAAAAGGTGTCTTTAAAATTGTCGTCGCTATTCAACGGGCTTTATTTAATTCATTTATTATACAATCTTATATTATACACAATATATACATACATAAAATGTATTATGTATATAGTATTCAACCTTTTACACACTTATTACTGTCATTTAATTTCACTATAAATATATGAAACCTAAGTACTATTTAATTTCATTATATTATGTATGTTATATATATTTTTGCATAAATCAAAATAGTACAATGTTGGCGTACAGATAATAGAACACGCACAGTTAATAAACTTACTACCAATAAATAAGTTCATAAATAAATGTACGATTGCTAAAAATAAATTCCTATTGTATAATTTCTTTTTAAACGATATTTTATCGTCTCAGATATTATTATTAATATGTAATATTATTTTTACGTTTCACCGTCGTAACGATCGAATTAGACTGATATCAGACTTATATTAGACGTCCCACACAACACCTCAGTGGGCGCGCCATATCTCAGCGGACGTGGAATATTCGCTATAATTTCCTAAGCGTGTGCATTATACGCGTATAATATTATTGTATAATCGCGGCTGCAGCGTAGCCATGTAAACACAACAGAATACAGCTCGATCGCAGCGTTAATAATAGGACGGGACATGTGAACACGCGATAACATCAATAATAACAGTGGCGGAAAATTTCGCGTGTAGCAGAAAACTAGCTTTTTCGAGATAACGAAAACCATCGCTTCTGCGGTCAACGGGAATAAGTACACGCGGTATACTTTTATTTTAATGTGTGATACGAAGCGTGTAAGTGTATATAAATATTGTTAATATTATATTTATATACCTAGAAACCTATCTATCTGTGAAAAACATTAGTCATTTTTTTTTTTTTTTTTAGGAGGAGGCTGTCGAGTGGTGTGTGACAATTACAATAGTGCCCCATATTATAACCGAACATCACGGCATGACATCATGATGGCTATATAACACGAATACACGATTGACGTTTTTCCATTTTTAATATTAAAAATGTTTTCATAATGATTGAATTAATTTTTTTTTGTCTAGCTAATATTATGTAACTCACAAATAGACTCAAAATTGTGAAAAACATACAAGTTTATAATCCGTTGAACTTTGAATTACGTTCAATCGTTACAATTTACACTTTCTTTATAAACATAGCACGTAGGTACTACATATAGTAGTTCGTTGTTAAATGAACCGTAAAAATAATCGTATTCGTATATTAGAACTTAGAAGCCACAGTCGACGACTGTGGTCAGTGACCGTTGGGTCGTCATCATTATCATTATTGCTCTAAATGATACTATGAAAATAAATTGTTTCCTGACCTGACACCGCCAACGCACATTGGACACCAATCTATAAAAATATTATGGCAACACGCTCTAAATATTTTAAGAACTTAATAATACTAATAATAGTCAATAATAAATTGTCTATAATGTACTTTTAATAATGTAAATTTATAGTATAATACTATTAATAGTATTACTATAAATAAATAGTATTGTTGACATACTATAAACAATAATTTTGTTTTACCGATGAAAATAGTTGCCAAATTGAATAAATATTAACCTATTGGACGATTGGAGATGAGAGCATTTATTGAAAAACAGCAAAAATAACATTTCGATAATAATTTACATTAACGAGTAAAAAAATGTAACCCTTATTTATCTAACATGTTTTTAATTTGTATTATTTTAATGTGTACAAAATGTTGAGTTTAAATTTAAAAAATGATAAATTGAAATTATATACACACCCACATCTGTTAGGTTCGGTTATCATAGGTTAATGTGACCTATTGTACTCCGTTGTAAACATAGTGGTTATAATTAATTCTTCGACACACCTTTCTTTAACAGTCACCACTATAAGGCTACAAAGGGAGCTATAATGGTCTAAATACTGCTACAATAATACTGTATAAATAAATGCACAAGGAAACCACCATCTTCCAAAATGAACAGAAAATGATTTTAAGCTGTAGTAAAAACATAAAGTTTATGAGGGATACCGAACTGCAGAATTGGAAGTCCTACTATAAGCTCCTCAAAACATCAAATACCAATTAGTTTTATTCTTTACGTGTATTTGACAATTTAAACATAATAATTTACTGGGATCGACAATAATTACTCTCTACAAAATATACTGCAAAAATTGTAAACAGAATGATTCATTAAGCATGCTCATCGCCATTTTTTCTGTAGTAATAAATGTGTTCAAATTTTTACTTGTAAAGTTTTTAAATATACTAAAAGAAAATATTTTTAAATTCCTGAGACTGTATTTTACTTAAGAAGTATCATGTAGTAATATAAACTTCTGTTTTTCAAATGAATACTCCTTTTTTTACTGTAAATTATTTAATACATATTTTTTTTTTTAATTTTTACCTAATCAATTCAAAAGTTGAATGAGTAGAATTTCAGCTATTAAAATGTATATACTAATGATAACACAAATACTATAATATCAACAAGACACTCTTGAGATTAAATACTATAAAAAATATTTTAAAAAAATTGAAAATATGATCTTAAAGTATATTTAAAAATTACAATTATCAGATTATGAAAATCTATACAGTATACTACGTTATTGAAAAAATAAGTTGAACCTGCTTAGTGAATCACCCTGTAGAATACGATAAATAATATATTGTATAATACGCGCTGTATAAATATGTGTAAATAGTAAATACTATAATAGTCTTCGATTCGGGCACGCGCGTCTGCCGCGGCGGTATACGTACAAGAAGTAACAGCCATAGAAGAAAAGAATGCAATAACGACTTTTAACGTTCGTTTTTTGTTTTGTGGACGATAATACGATGTCTATCGCCACTCCCTCCATTAAACCACCGGTTGCAGGAGTGGCAGAAGTGGCATCGCTAACGGCCAGATAACATAGTATAATATTATTATATGGTACTATGGTAGGTACCTATATGTTCACGGTCTCCCCTGTGCACATGCATCGACTGCTAGCGTTTCCTTCCGACACTCATTACCCCTCCGGACACCTCCCCACGACCGCGACAAGCCCCGGTCGGGGGTCGCCGGAGCGTAACAAAAGGAGCGCGGCAGCTGCCGATGCGCGTATATTTTGTAACGACGTTATGTGTGTTGCCCGTTGGCCGATTGCTTTTTGCCGTTGTACTATATATATATATATAGGTATATAGGCAGTAGGGTAGGCGGCTGCGGCGGAGGGGACGATATAATATTGCGTATACTCGCGCGCGCCACGAGTCTAACGGTCGGCGGAAAACGTACCCACCCCCTTGTCGCCATCACTAACACCGGACCAAAATCCATATACATATATAAATATATAATATAATATTATGCTATGTTGTATATTATTATTACATAGTCGGAAGGAGATCGTAAAGTCGTAATAAATAATATATCGCGTAAAGCGGAGATGTCATTTTTACCGTTGATTTAAAAATAAAACTCTTCGGAAGTTGTGACTGGTGAGCGAGGAGTACGGACATTTAGACGTGCCTGTAGTACGTAATATAAAGTCTGTAAATTTATACCATAAGGTCCAACATATACTGTGCGGCGTTGTCGACATTTATAACTGCGTAGGTTCGTAGATATCTGCCTACTCTTATACTATATTATTAATCAGTAGCCAGTATACGGTGCACACTGTTACGTTAGATAAGATTGCATAGATTTTTCCCAATATTCATTTTTAATTCACAACCCATAAAGGTTTATTTATAATAAGCATATTTTATGCAGGTAGTTGATAAAAATTAAATAAATATAATAAACATTAAACAGTCCAAATGAAATTCAGATCGATTGTATCACCTATAGGTCCAGTGGCGGCGTGGATAGTTATATAATGAGGCTGCCACCTCGTGCAAAGACAGGGGTGGATATCCCGATGACTCCAGTCTCCAGGACCTAGACGTCTATACAAGTCTATAATTTATACTCCCATAGTCAAACCTATAACGACATACTTGTATCTAGGTAAGGTTTAGGTAAATACCTTACTACGTTATATTATTAATAAATCGTTTAAAATGTAAGAAAAAATTGGTGGGTGGTTATATTTATTTAAGGTAGTTGCTTCATAGGAAAAAAAGTTCACGCCACCACTTACATATAGGTATATAATATATATACGATTTATACGCTCGTACTACGGTTCCTGCATACGAGTACATCGGAATAGCCTGCAGCGGCAGTCGACGAACATCGACTGTATACCAAATATCATGAAATAGGAAATACGATACTAATAATTAATGACCATTATCGTAACACTTCATCACCGTAATCCTCCGGCCGGTATATCTGCAGACCACCTCGTGTCCGAGTGTTTCGCCAACGCCGTCCCAAATCCCATCACGTCCACCCCATTTATTATTCGCGCAATATTATACTATTATTAGTTCCGACCTGCGGATGATAATAACGCGATTTAATCAGTTTTTTGCGAGGATCCTCCTCGTCCCCGACGTAAATGTATATAAATATTCTCTCAATGTGCCGTTTATTATAATGTATTATAATAATATTAATATAGTGCAGAAGTTCCGACGTGAGCGAACATCGTTATTGTACACGCGCGCGTGACCGGTAAACGGAGATCATAAGACTATTAAGATTTATAACATTTCATCAAGGGGATGTTGTCATAGCGATCTACGAATTTTCAGCTCACACGGCGTGGGCTATTATACTGTGCTATACAATATCGTATAATAATATTGCATTATCATGCAAACCTATATATTATTTACGAAGACGTTCGCAAAAAACCGTTTCGACCGCCGCGTCACCGCTCTCGGTCAACTCGCACATTTTCTCGCGCCAAAAACGATCGCTGCAAAAGGGTTTTTGCAACCATTATAATATAATCCTTTACAATATTCGGTTGTATTATATCAATATAATATTGTATATGCGTCTCTACACAGGTCTACGTCGCCGCCGCCCGCATATACGCGTAAACACAATACTCGCGTGATATGCGTACAGTACTACAGCAAGAGTACCTATACACACCCTCTTACAACATTTATATATATATAGATATACATATAGGTATAGGTACATGTACACACACACACTACATACCCTGTTATATACGATATTACATATAGGTATAGGTACACACACACACATGTATATGTGCACAAAATTATTCGGTTTGCAGCTGTCACCGGCGGTCGCGTGCCCAAACATCTGCTCCCGCGCTTCGTCAAAACACATGGCCCGCCTCCAGCCAGCCGCCAAACGCGACCGGTTGTTTGCGTCGTAGCCGACTACCGACAGTCAATCGTTGTCGTCATCGTGAGCACACGCCAGAAGACCGTACCAGGATAATAATAATAATAATAATCCTATCGCTACCGTCGCGAGTCGTCTCCGATCATCGCCAGTGGTGGCGCCGTCCGCCAGACGAAGAATTTTCCAGGACGTTCCAGACGATATTTATACACACACACACACATATATATCGAATTACGATACCAGGTTAGTTGTTGTACGTTTAAGTTTTACGGCATAAAGTTCGTTAAAACCAAAAAAAAAAAAAAAAAAATAACTCGCACGCTTACGCTTATAAATCATAAAAATAATATATACCAGGACAATGTAGGTATAATGTAGGTAGTTTTCGTGTTCGTGCATTTTGGTGATGATGCGGACGGCGTCGTCTAAATCTAGTTAGGAGTGCAAAGTTAACTGTTACATTTTCGTAACGGACTTTAATGTGAGTTGGTTATACTGCAGACGCAATTGCGAATAAACGCCACGCGCACTCCAACTCGACCATCGAACTCCGTTTGCAAGTATTGGCACACTTTTCATAGGGTGTAACAAGATTACACACATTTACCTTTTTACACGTAAAAATTCCTAATTTGTCTACTCTTGGTAAAAAGTATACTGTTGATTTGGTTAAAAGCTCTTATTTTCATGTTTTTAATATGTATAATACGTATTGGTAGTCAATGAATAGATTTTTTTTCGTCTGAATTAAAATATTTTTTAAACACACACATATCTATACATATATATTATATATAACACCATAATAATTATTATTTTAAATTAATAAATATAGGTAAAAACTAAAATTGTACAATTTATTATTACAAAATAGTATTCCAGCCATCTGCAGTGAATAAATATTTCGACATTTCGTCGTTATTTTATAATACCTAATGCTCGTTTTGTTTTTTTTACACCGAACATTGGTAAGGATAATTACTGCGAATTTACTTTATTTCAGTTGCTGTAGTATCTTTTTGTCGTTAATTTAAATTAAAAAAAGGTAAAATTGGACAACTGGAGAATTACGGTGCAACAATTTTCATATAATCTATCTTCACTTACCAAAAACAATTTTAATCACTCTTAAAGTATGTGTCTGTCCACAGGTTTGACACCTTATCTCTTTTTCCTTTGGAATGTGAAAAATGCTTTAACGTTCTGTCGTGAACACGGTACATAGACTCAACTTTATGGAATTAAAACTTTATCTTTCGATAAACATGCAATTTTTGATAATTGGCGTTTAATATAAGAAAATGTAATTGCTGTACACCGACAGTACTGATACAATTACTATTTATTCAAATAAAAATCGTATGTCTTATCTTAAGTTGGTGATATGAGTTAAAATACATTGGGCTCTTATGGAAACTATTAAAAAAAGACTGTTATCAAATAATTGGAATTTGACCAAAAAATAATATTAGCCCTTCTAGCACCAAGCGACAGAATATATTACACAATATAACACCAGCTGCCACAACTGTGTTTATCATCCCTCCTGGTCGTATTCAAATTAAAACTGTACTTTTATTCTATTTTTAAGCTCCACATAATTTACGAACGTTATGTGCTACAATGATTATTTTTGAACATAAAATATAGTTACTGTAAAGTAAAAATGTTTTCTTTTGATAATGACATTATTTAATAGTAGTTGAATTTAATCGTAAAAAAATCTAACCTAACATGATACAGTATATTTTAGTCGTTTATTTGTAATGAATAATCATATATTTTATTTTTATTTTTCTTTTGATTTAATATACTCTAAGATTATTATTTAATTTAAATAGAAAAAATAAGGCATAAAACAGTATGTTTTAGAGAAAAATATGTACAGTTTAAATTGTGTGTTTTAAAAAGATTATATATTATACTTTATATTGAATAAATCTGAGATATTTTGAAATTATGAATAAGATCATTGGCCATTGGGCATTAGACTGAATTGACAAAACAATTATAATTTATTTATTAATATAAAACTTATACGAAATATAAAGTATGTACCAACATTTTTAACTATGACAAAAAATGTATAATTGATAATCAATTATAATAGGTTATATTATTTATATTTTAAAAATATTTCCTACTCCTGATATTATAATAATGAGCGCTGAACAAATAATGAATTTACATTTTTTTTTTGTGGTTAGGAGTGATTCCGACCCTTCTCTAATGGGTCTGTACGTTCCAAATAATAAGAATGCAGTATATTTTAGATTCTGAAAAAGACCATTAGTCAACAACCATTTTAATTATACCTATACACTTATATAAAAATAAATTTATTAACAATATGTTGCTTAGTGTTTATAATTTCTATTAAATAAACACAATTTTTAAATACCTAGATACTTTCATTATTTTAAATAAAAAATTAATTAGTTTATTACATTAAACTACTTCCAAAATTATATGTAATTTTCGAATACTACTAGGGATCTTGTTTTATTTTTTTTTTTTTGTTTAAAATATGTATTTTTCTCAAGGTTTTCTTCAAATTTTTTTATTTATATTTCAACTACAGCAATATAATTCAATAGAAAATAATCATCTGTTTCTGACGTTTAAATGATTTGCATTTTTCAAATAATGAAATAGTTTAAGCACAAAATTAAAGTTCTATACTCCATCATAAAGTATCATACATATTATATGTATAATATTATTTTGTGTTCTTGCTCATTACTTCACACAAGAAATAATTTATCTTTAATAATAAAATCATAACCTAAAACAGTTTAATTGCAAATGTAATTCCTATACATTTTCAGTTGGTTTATTAATCGATGTTTAACCTAACCTAACAGCAGATGGCCTAGCCTATAATACTCGATTAGCTTAAAATAATAATTGAATTATTCAAGTATTTAACGGAAAACTAAGTAGATACTTAGATAAGAAAAGTTATAGTTGCGATTAGTGGATCAGGACTATTCATTAGGTGATTTGACGTGATAGTTGAAAAATAATCAAAAGAACATGATATCATGATATATATATATATGGCTGTTAAAAGTTTAAATGGCACGTGAAATATGATTGAGATTTGTTAGTTAACTATAAAGACAATTCAAACAAGACAAAAAACCTAGTTGGAAAACTTTACCAAAAATACGAAATTCGACGCTTTTACAAACAAATAAAATGACTGAAAAGAATAATCATTATCTAATACCACAACCCCCAAAACGCGTAGAAAATGTACAAAACTTAGAACGCGAACGCCTTCCAAATTCGTTATCCCTCCATTGCCAATGAAAACTCCACCCCATACCAGTGTATATAGTTTTCCACTCAATCGATAATGTACGTAAATGGTATAAGAAATGCGGTTCACGTTACCTATCATATTATGGTGGTAGGATTATTTTTATATCAGGATAACTTTTGAAACAGCTAGTGGTGTCAATACGTAATATACTTCAATGTCACTACTTATAATTCGTTTTTCGTTGAAAATATTTAAAAATGAAAAAGTAAGGACCTCACATAAATTCTATTGTTCAGATGAATAGAACAAAGACTAAGTACTTTAAAAGTGCACTTTGTATTAACCTAGAAATCTCAAATTGTATATTTTAATATTAGTGTTTAATATATAATTTGTAACCAGTTTAATTTTTACTAAAATATCGAATTTCATAATATGCAAATAATAATTCTATTGTTTTGTTTTGTTTTATTTATTAATTTATTATTTTCTTTCAATATTTCTACTAGTGATAACCACATATATAAAATCTCCAGAATATTCTATATATTTTTTTAAATAAAATATATTATACGTATAATAAAAAAAATTACTTTACACAGATGTTCTTGTATTTTTATTTAAATCACGTGGATTAATGTGGCAATTATCTTAGGTACTTCACTATTAGAGTATATTCGGTAAACATTAGAATATTTTTTTATTTTTATTTAAAAATGTTACTGCACAAAATAAGTATACAATACTATTTAGTTTTGTATTTGAATTATAATATCAAACATGTATAGGGATTAAAAAAATATATAATTTAAGTCAAAAACCCAACATTAAAACTGTCAACTTGATAAATGATAGAAGTTTTATTAAAATCTGTTGCACAAGGTTGATTTTTTTTATATATATACATATATACAAAATATTTATGGATTTCATTTCGAAAAAAAATTATGGTTCTAAAAAATGTGCAAATCGTTATAAATAAATTATGAAAAAAATCGTGTCAAAGAACCGAAGACCCAATTGGATGATGATTGCAATATTGGATCAATGGTTGATACGCAGCTATAAATTTAGGTACACAACTATAAAGTAAAGAATGAAAATCGTTTAAGTTTCCGATTAAAAGTATAAAAGAATTCAAATATACTATATACCTACATTTTGAATACTTGCATGTTATATTGACTTATTTATTTTGATCATAATGAACAATTAAAAAAAAATATATATTCATAGGTATTTATAAAAGCAAAACATAATAAAAAGATAAAATGATAAAAAAAAAGTTTGTCTAGAAATTAATCATTATAGTTTTAAATCCTGCCCATCAATACAATTTAAACAAATGCACTTCTTGGACAAAAATGTTTGTATACGATTAAAATTAATTATTCCAAACTTGTATCCAAGGTATTTTATTTATTAAAAAACTTAAAAGACTCGTGTAATTAATTAAAAAAACAAACAGAAAAAGTCTTTGCCCCACAAATGTCGATTTAATTCAGTTAAATTTATTTCTAAAAGTTTTGTTTAGCAGCTTGGTATAAAACACAAAAAATATCTTTTAATTTCATTAAAAAAACTCAAGTAAATCTGTCAAGTACTCTAGCAAATTTTTCATACAAACTTAATTATTATTATAATATATAATTATCAAAATTATATTTTTCCTTATTCAACATAAAATATATATATAAATAAATATTTATATACCTTATCTTAGTAATTGAAACTTTTTGATTGGTATAGTTAAACAAATAATAATTATCATTAATATTTCATAAAGTATCGGATACTCCGTCTAATTCAAAGTGTCATCAAGATTTATTTTTGGATATAATTTTTCTTTTTTATATACATATATATATTTATAAATAATTAAAACCTATAATAAACTTTAAGAAGTATATTTTTTATTTTACAATAAAAATATTTAATTTATACAGTTATTGATATATTTATTACTTGAGTTCAACTTGATATTGAATACCTCAATTTGAGCGTATTTTTTATGAAATCATAGCAGATTTCATGATATGAGTGTGATTTATTTGATTAAATTCAAACATTTCAAATAATAAAAATGTGTATAATATTTAACATTGAAATGAGCTACGTAAAAATTCCGTTTTTGGACAAGGGGTAATAATAATTATATTAGCAGTAGACATGCTGAACACACACTACAGGGTCTCGATATTTGGTTATAATATAGAACAAACAAATTTATCTTAATAAATTAAATGCCGTTCAGATTGAAGAGCAATATACTCTAATACCTTGATTAAACATAAAGAGCGAGCAACTAGTGTGTGGAATGCATTATCATTATTATTAAGGCTTATTGGTTCCCGAAATTATAACAAACAACGATAGAAAAGCGCCACAGGAGGTCGCCACCGCCGTTTTAGATTGATTAATGAAAGCAACTTTGCACAAACAACACACACACATACATCAATATTAATTTATACACAGACAAACAAACATTAAGCAACAGAGGAAATTTTGCAACAGTTTTGCTGGAACTTGGAAGACATGTCATGTAAATGAAGCAGAAATTTTCCTATAAATTTAGAATATTAGGAATAGTTGTGGTTTGTTTGTATGAAAGTCTATCGATTTTCGATAAACTATCAAGCAAATTTATTGAACGTTATTAATATTTATGGAAATATTGTGGAGATAATAAATATATTATTGACAGTGATTGGAGATTAGCACGTTATATGTAGTGATTAAATGAATGAAAAATGTATGTTCAGAAAGAATACACATATTTCATTGTTATAGTAATTAGTATTACAGTCTTGACTAATGTGTGATAAATTTAAATGTATCGATACATTTTGAATCAAAGGTACGAGTTCCTAATATTATTATATATCATTAATATTAACCATTTTATAGAATAGATTGGACGTAATATTGAATTAGCATGAGTATGATTATTGATTACACATGTGGTATAGGCGAAATTTCGGGAGGCTTGGGTGTGCTTAGCACTCCCTATTTCGAAATAAGCACCCATACATTTTTTCATGTTAACTTAAATTTTAATAGAAATAGGTATCCTTATCATAAGATAACATCATGAAAAAAAAGAGGGGCTTCAGCACCCCCTTCATTGAAATTGTGTATGTAAAAAGGTATGTATGTACACTTAATTTTAGGTACTGTAATCAATAAGTAATATTTAACTATCGGTATTATCAAACTAGACTATGGAGTAACATAGTTTAAAAAGTTATAAGACTCAAGAGCAGCTGCACAATAGTATATCTACATGAGACTAAGCTGGGCGTATTTAGGGATATTACAGGTGCATCAATCACTCATGTTGGCAACTTGGTAGGATAGACAAAAATCTATACGCATAATGGACATATCATTTGCGTTTATAATAAATAATATATTTTTCATAACATTTAAATTTTAATTGAAAATTAAAAATTCAATTATTTAAAATATTATAATATAATATAATATGGCAAAACTTAACAAAAGGGATAAACCATTTACAAACCTAACCCATTATTTATAACGTAATTACCTAACCTCCGGTGCATCACGATCAGATATTTTTACCTATCTAGCATTAAGTACATTTATTTAGTAAATAGTAAATCCACACAACATTTGGCAACTGGATATCCTTAAAAATATATCACGTTTGACAGTTGGACATTAGTATTAAAGAAGTATAATAAATCTTTCGTTAAGAAGCATATAGGTAACTGCATAAGATATATATTATAATAAATTTTAAGAAAAATATATGATCATTTAAATACGTGAAAAATATCTTATGTCAAATTTGTACAATAATCAATAAAATATTATAAACTATTAAATACGTGAGAAACGTAATACCTACGTCAATTGTGTATAGCAATAATCAAAATAATAATGTCAATAATATAATAATAAAAAAATATTTGTAAATAACAAATAGATTTTTGATATTGTGTTTTTTCGCTGCCCACTGTAACTGTCGTAGTCGTAATAAAATTTGTTTCACAGCAACACGTATGATATGTACACGGCGTTTTCAATTTACATTGTTGACATTTTTTTTAAGTTTCAATTTTTGTTTATACTTAGTTATAATTACTAATTTAAAAATGTATACATAATTTCCATGAAAAATTATAAACTTTACTTAAAAAAACTACATATCAGTATATATTTTATTATAGACGATAATATCCAAACGTGTTACGTTTTGAAAAATAATAGTCAAACAAGTCTTAGCCTAAAAATTAACAGACAACGTAATACAGAAAGGTACACTAATATTTTTAAATTTTCCGCTTTTATGTTACACAACAAATGCATTAGTATTACAGAACCTTAGTTTATCCACTCGATATAATAATAAGACAAAGTCAGGTAATTTTAAATGTTTATCCAAATTAATTAATGGTGAAATTGATGCCTCTGCAATTTAAAGTTAACTTTACTTTTTTTGAGTCCTAGCATTTAGATTTATATAACCGTTTCGTGTTATTTTTATTAATTGTAACTATTTAGCCAATCGCCGTATCGTTATAATGATGATTGCTGGAACTATCATCTCATAATATTTTATGTGGTCAATTAGTGTATCTTTTTCATAAATGTTAAATGTATGTAGTTTATAAAAATAATATGTATAATGTTATTACTTATTAATGTATTAGAAGATTTCAAAACGTAAACATATAGCCGATATAGGTAGCATGTTCGTGTTATTGGGCTCATTCCGTGTGACGTATTTATATATAAATAAATAGCTCAATAATTTAAACAACGTAACTTTTATCTTACAAAATATATATCTATAAGTATTTTAATACATCAGTAGTTTTGTATATTCGGATAATAATAGTTGTAAAAAAAGCATCGCACATAAATAACTGCCTATCTCTTTTACAAGGAATCTGTAAACATGCATGAAGTGCATCTTCCCCCAGGAAATCCTCGGGAAATTGATGACAAGTTTGTCACCCATCAGCCGTTTTTTTCAAAATCCGCCGCAATTGGACGTTCTCGATCAATTTTCCCGTTGTCGTTTTCGAGTACTTGAAGCGTTATGCGTTGTGACTGCGACAACATTCCGACAAAACGAGTTTATAATAATAAGTAAATAGTAATTGTATGCATTTATTGTTAGTTTTCGTCTCTTGCTGTCCGACAAAACGCATTGCCTGTTTCCGGAGTATTACGGTACCTATTACTTCAGTCTTCGAGGGTAAGGCGTGTATTAGTCATAAATGTGTATTATTCATATTTTCTTCGTACTAGAACGTCTGAAAGACTTATTAACAATTTATCTTAGTTTCAACTAATCTTATAGAGCATACATTAGCAATATATATTATATATAGATTTTAGAATCCAAATAAGACCTCGATAAAATAGTCGTATGATCGTTATGTTCTTAAACACCATTAACTAAAAAAAATGTTCTTTTATATGCTTAACAATTCTTAAAATCAAAATTTGAATAATGCAAAATTTAAGTATAAAAAAAAGGTTTAGAATACATAAAAAAAAAACCATTTTTACAATTGTATAATGGATGGTGACAAGAGAATGATTAAGTAGCGTTGCTAGTAGGGAGAGCGTTCACCCTGGTTGTTATTATTTCACAACATATTTACATTTAAAATGTTTGTAACAAATATTGCATTTTTTTTATATATATAAATTTGTGGTCACGCATCGATTATGAAACAGTAACTGAAAAGTACTGTATTTTAAGCCCTATGGTTATAATGTTCCCTGACAATAAAATGCATTTATTTTATTTTTAAGAACATTTTGAATAGGCGCGTTATTGGGGAGACCAAGAGTATGCGTTTGTCCAATTCTAGATTTTAAGGTAGCTTTGGGCTAGCTTCTGGGTAACGGATTATGATCAATGGCGTCATTTGAGGGGAGGCAAAGCGTGCTTCTGTCTGATTTTTAAGCAGCTCGATATCTGCTACATGTAAATTATGTTGTTATTAAATAAAAAACATTTTTTTGTAAAATTATCTTAAGTATAAAATATGCAAGGTGGCGAGATTAAATAGTAATTTTATAAAAATGTAAATAGAATCATGTTTGCGAGGGTAACGTGCAGGTTTTTGAAGTTAACTATTTTGATCGGTCAAAGTTTTTATCCCGTTTATTGAAAATTGAAATGATGCCACTGATTCTGAATACATCTCTGTATAGCACGTGTCATAACACGTTGACACCACAGGTGAAACATGTGTTTTTCCGTCAAAAATTAACTGATATTTGACGGACAATACCTATTAACGACGTCTAGAAACGTAAAAATATTAATTCGGATTTTATATAGCCGGACTGTTGATAAACGATTAACATTCATACTGCAGGATTTGACGGCAGATATCCATCATCATTCTGGCCATCGAGTGTATTCATATAATGTATATATATTTTATCATGGCCTTTGCAGTTCATTTCCGTTAAACCTTTTTATTACAACTATAAATAACGCTTTCAGCGGTTATCAAAGTGTGGCATTTGTCAACGCGATTCTAGAAATCGGCTTATTCAATCTTAGGTCCATACTCTCTCTGATTCGGTTGCTTATATATATATATATATATATATATATGCAAGTTAATATATTTTCTAAATATCTACTGTCTTAAAGTACCATTTGTTGTGAATTTAATACGATTAAATACGGGTACTTATTTATATAAGGTAGAATATCTATACCCACTATACCTACGTGGTTGCGTAGATTCAAATATGTCGATTATCGATTTCTATTTTTACGAACCACAATAAAGTTAAGATAATAATTATTTCCAAATTGCTATTTGTCGTATTTTGATAATAAGAGTTGTTATATACAATAATATATTATACGAGTACAACAATTAATTACATTTTATTAAATCATTATTATGATAAATAATAAAAAATTCTCTACATTTTCCAGTTTTATCAAAAAACTGCACAGTATACATACCTATATATAATCGTAGTATTAACATAATATCTATCATACACATTAATTAATAATTGTTCAAGCATTTTAATTTATATGGTTTTTTTATTAAACAAATAAATATCAAATAGTTAACTGCATAATATTATGAAATTATTAAGAACCAACCAAGATAGTTTCATAAATCCAATGGTACACAATATTAATTTTGTATAAATCAATATATTTATTAATCATTCCCAAGAATCTTTTTTTTTTAATATGAAACAAGAGTAGAATAAAATTATCAATTTGAAAATCTGTATAAAATAGAAATACTAATAATTTTTTTTAATTAAAATTTTCAAATTCATGGAACATTTATTTATCTATTGTTATGAAATGTTTTATAAAAGTTAGCTTTTTATTTCAAGCTTTATTAAAATATAAATCTGAAGATATTCACCAATTGATATACAATAATAAACTAAACAAATTATACAACAAAATCATATAAATAGAAATAATAAACATTTTTTAATAAAATAAATAATTAGCTAGGTAGAAAGAATTTATCAATTTCATTGCATTTATCGTATTTTTACTTTAAATACATTTAAACGACTGTGCGCATATTTTATAAGTTACTAAAATTAAGCTAATTTCGTAAATCATAGAAGATATTTTAAAAATACAATAACAAAGTAATTTTATTCAATATGTAATATATAATATATTATATATTATTATTAAAGCTATACATTTTTATATTTTATGTGTCAATTAAATATAGTTTGATGTATAGATAATGAGTTTTGGCTAGGATAATACTAAGAGAATAATTTAACAGTAAAGAAAATTTACCGCAAGATTTAAACGAATACCTTATGAAATCGTATAACGATTTCAAATTCTATTATCTTTGGAAGAGCTTTGATTGAGTAAAATAAGAAATTAATACCTTATGCTGGTGTACGAAATTACAGTTTTTGAAGGGATCGATTTTGGTAGAACTATATATAAGTAAAACATATAAATAAAGACGTGAAAATGAAAAATAAATTGGATAGAAATATATAAAGGAGACAAAGGAGAATACTTTGATGGAAATGAAAGGAAAATAATAAAAGCCATAACTCCAAAGTTCGCTCAAATATCTTTAATCTCAGGAACGTCAGAAAATTTAAAAAGCTAGAGATTTTATATAAAGATTTCTCAAATGTCCTAATCCTTGTAAATCATAGTGTATAATATTAAGCAACATAAAAATTCATGGCAATTATTTTAGATCTGTTATCATGAGACAATTTTGATCGTAAAGTATTATGAACCATTGATTGTATAAACATTCGTTTTCATTTAACTTTTTAATTTATTTATAATTTTTTTATAATACATATGATGGCAATTTAAGTATTCGAATAAGTCTGATTTCCAAAATACAAATATATAATACTAGATTAATCTTGAAATTATATGATTTAATTTTACCCACTAGTATATTTTATAAGCAAATAGAATCTGCTCAATTTTGATCGAGGACATTTGCGTAACCGGGTCCATGTTTGACCAAAAATGATAAATGATATTTCAAATGTATGTATGTAATACATCACAAAATGTTGACATGTGTATAATAGGTTAATGTATAATGTATCCTAATATTTACCAACCAGATGATGGACAGGAGAATACAGAACAGTTGAGCTTATATGATTTCTCTACACTCTACAGTGATGACGATTATATTTCTTTATAATATTATGATAACTGATAACACACTATAATTTATGTAGTATTAGTTTAAATATTATTCTTAGTTTCAAGAAATTCTGTTAAGAGTAGATATAATATATGGCATATGCTTTACATATATGAGATATAATATGTATAAAACGTGAAACAAAACTACCTATTTAAACATATCAAGTGATTCGTGGATTCGTCTGAGATTAAAATAGGTACTTATTTCAATATGTCAACGAGATATTATTTACAACGATGATAACTATGTAGGTACTTTGTCTAAATTGTAGTGAAGATTATCTAGGTATACATCATTATGTTCAAAAATATAATAATAGTGTCCTCGACGAAAACCAATTGAAAGTTAGATTACGTATCGGAAGATATTAATTATTTTTAAAACTACTATAGAAAAAAATGGGAAAACGTGATTTTTTCACTATATTACTACCAGTGCTGGATCTAAGATATTTGACGCCCGTGGCTAATAAAAAATGTAGCGCCCTTACACAGTATTAGCTAATGTTTATTTTATCAAGATATACAATATTATAATTTGACTAAAAGAGATCAGAAGAAGCGGAAGCATCCAAGCCTATTCGCTTAGGGGGCCTGGAGTAATATAATGTTTTTATTTTAATAATTTATCATAAATTATTAAACAATTCATTTTTTTTAAAAATTCAAAATTATTATACAGTTTTTAAATTAATAAAACATGTAATAATATTTTTTTTAAATATATAAAATAATTTTAGTAAGACGAATGTACCCTCCCCCCAGACAACCATATATAATGCTAAAATGAGGTGGGTGTTCAAAATTGCATTCCCGGACCCTAATTTTGAGTTTACGCCATCTGTATAACTTATGCATTCGTTTTTTTCGCCCCCAGCTACCTATAATTAATACCTTTATTATAATTATGTTCAATATTTTACAATGCGAACACCGTGTTTTCGGGTTCACGTGTTAAGTTTAAGCTTGAACAGAGTAGTGAGTACACAATAGCGCTGAAACAATCGCTTGACTCTGTCTGTTTGTTTGGTTTGTTGTTCAGTCAGAAACGAAATGACGCAACAACAATATGATAGTAATAATAATAATAATTGTCCATTAATACTTTTCAAATTTAAGATTTTAATATTCCATCTCGGATTATCCATTCAACTAGAAATTGTCCACTTCCTTCTCGCTCTACTAATTACGAACAAACTTAACGAACCTATACAATATAATGCTACCTTTATGCCATCACTTCATCCTTATGCTTTTATAATGTTTTCCTATTGTATTTAATGCTTTGCCTCGTCTTTATTTATTTATATTTTCTCATTAATCTGCTTACATTGTTGAACACGTTATAATAACTTTGTAAAATACTGTAATATATATATCCGCTGAAATCCATTCAACGTGGGCGCTTTTATGAACAAATAAATAAATGATGATTAATATTTTATTTATTAATATTTTTATTTTTATTTTTATTTTAGTTAAGCAGCGCCATGTCGCGCGGCTACTACAACGGCGGTTACAACCACGCATGCGAAGTGGACCAACACCGATACGAGGAGATACCGGACATCGATCCGTCCATGGACTTCCTGCAGGCCGACGACACGTCCACTTCGTTTTACTACATGGAGTCGCCGACGCGGATACGCAGGCCATCGGACACCGCGGACCCGGCCGAACGGACGTTGCTGTTGCGCGCCCAACAGCACAACCATTACCAACAGCTACAACAACTGCAGATGAACGGATGTCCGCCGCCACTTCCGGCCGCCCGAGCTAGACGAAACACTCCACCGTCCGCGGCCGGCGGCGACCGGTCCGTGGCGGCCGTGACGCCGTGCAAGGCCAGGCGCCGGTTGGACGTGTACGGCGACGAGTTGGGCACAGTCAGCCTCCCGTCCACACCGTCCGGCGGCCGGACCGCGGATGTGTTCGCGCCGATGATGGCACAGACGGCGGCGGCGGCAGTGGCCAGACCAGTCACCGTGCGTCGGGCCCGGTCGTCGGCCGCCCTATACAACAAACACAAGCGGCCGCCGGAGTTTCTATCCGAATACAATCTGGACACTTGTGTGCCGGTTACCGGTGTCCAGTATGACCGGCCAAGGAACACGGCCGTCATACAGCCCATCTACAAGGCGCCGCTGCCGTCAGTGTTTCAGGTAATCGTCATTTTATAATATTAAACATTATATAACACGACCAATTCAACCCGATAACACTGCATAATATTGCGAAAAATACCGTATTGTCCACACAGCACATGCGTTTCGTCAGCAGGGGCGAGAGCAGAAATGTTGGTCGATTACTATGTTGTATTTTCAAAGACAATTTTATTCAAATATTCAGTCAAAATATTGCCCCTTTTTTAAGTAATTTATATACTATACAGGACTATATCTATTATTAGAAGAAAAAATGTTGTCCACGTGTGGGGCAGCTGGTCCACCACGTCACTGCTATGCGTATACCTATGATTTGCAGTTTAAGTCTATCCGTTAACTTTCTAGTGGCAAACGGCGTCTGTCGTGTGATATTATAATATTATATTCGGCGAGAAACGTTTACTTTTCATCTACATAATAATGACAAATGCCTACAATTTGTTTGATCGGAAGGGCCAAAGAACACGATAACACGATTAGGGGCCTCAGTAGAGACTGGTTTTCAAAATTTTGTCCACTATATTATAATATATTATAAACCGTGCGAAGCATATTTCAGCTTTTTCAATCGAATTATGTGGATAAATTGTTTACCTTCAAGGTCGTGTATACGTAAAGAATGAACCGACAACAACAAAATTGAAAATACTGTTGGACTTATTGAAAATTTTAATAATAAAGTATGATCATAAATAATAATATAAATTGAATTTTTCCGATAAATATATAATTATATTTACATTGAATACTTTTTTATGTATAATAAACGAATAATGTTTTTCTTTGCGTATTGAAATAATAAATACATAAAAACATGATATAATAGTATATAGATATAGCTTAGGTACTTTTTTTTTTTTTTTTAATAAAGCTTAAAATAAGTACAATACTATATTGTTATTTTAATACAATTTTCAAAACGTTTAACCAAGATCGTAGCAAAAAATTATTATCCGATAATATTTCGTTCTATTTATTTTTTTTTTTATCCAAACGCCAATTGTGTTGTCGGGAAGGAAATTCGTGAGTTTTCATTATTCTTTCGATTGGTGCAGAGCAATTGTTTTATGGCGGTTATTAAAGCTAATATAGGCGCCGCACCGGCTCCCAAATAATAATGCTATAATGTCACGCTATTTGTTGGCCAAAGCCAAACGTATAGTTTCATATAGATTATACGGTGGGCTTTTACGGGTTTTCACTTGGCAGCGTGACACGAAAATCCCAAATGGCTGAATAATTGCACGCGTGCTTCCCGCCACGGCGGTTAGTGGCTGTCTGCCGACAAATTTCCGGTAATGCGAAAACAGCCGAACGCGTATATACAAACATCGTATAATTACGCGTATACAGTATTATGTAGACGTAATAGTATATACATATATATATATATCCAACCACCGCCGCCCGCACGCCACTATATTATAATATAGACCAGGCACTATTACAGCCTGAGGATCGAATGACGACAAATCCGATTATACGATTTACTTTAATATATTGAATATTGAACTTTAATATATAATAATATTACATAATTTGCGAACCATGCGTCAGAAGCCGTTGCTATTGGGCGATATAATAAGATAGCGGTGTGTGCCGCGTGTGTGTACCTTGTACCTACATATATACATAATAATAATAATATTTAACATGCGAAGATCATATTATTTTCACTGAGTTCTATCTATAGCGTTTCGAGTTTCCGACGGCTCTATTAAAAAGTTTTACGTTAATAGCGATATACATATATATGTATATTGTATAGTAATAATGCATGGGTTAGGTACCATTTACGGATAGGTGTTTAATATACGAGCACGGGATATAGTATTATTATATATGTATATTGCGTATAGGTATATACTCATCACTAATCGTTATGTGCATAATATATTCGCGTATTATTGCGTGAACCTCACAAAAGTTTTCGGTATTTTGATTGCCGCGCTGCAGACAGCGAGCCGCTATATAACAGTATATTATGCACGTCAAACAAAATAATATACGCTTTTAACGCGCGCGTTGCTTATATAAAGTCATTTTCGAACGTCTCTCAATTAATAAGCGAACTAAAACTCACACGCGTTGCTTAACATCGAGTAGATTTTCAATTATCTTCAGCCGCACGGAAAAGTCAACTCCCGAATCGCGTAGTATGATATTATATATATTATTAATTCGTTTTGGCGCGATTAGCCGGCGGCGTCGGCGAGTTTGAAATCTTGTTTCATGTATATATTGCGGGCCACAAGACCTGCGCCGGTGGACGGAACCCACGATATAATATAATATTACAACGATAACGAACAATAAACACGGGGTAGTACTGAAGAATTTAAGTAGGGTCGTTGAACCGAAATCGAGCAGTAGGATATATCGAAATAAGTGCAAATTTTCGCACAGGTATATAGTTATCGAAATAACTTGAGAGATAAATCAGCAAATAATAAAATATTTTGCAAAGATCAACACCACGCTTGGAGCTTTTTTAAACATTTTCTCGATGCTAGCAGACGTGTATATATAATAACTTTATCGACAGATATGTTTATCGTCCCTTTACTTATTTTGCCATTGCACGGCGAAGTCTATGTGCCACACACGTTACAATTGGATAATTTTCTCAGTACAGACTGTACAGTGTTTTAAGCGCTGTTGCCGAATTTATCATTCGAATATGCGCTGTACGTCAAAAACGTAACAAACAAACATTATATCTGTCGGTATTTGGAACAAACGTCAGAAAATTATTTTAAACTGCGGCAATCACGTAAAAATACGCGGAAATAATTTATTACTCGTGTGCCCGTGTAGAATGTGTGTATATAGGGAAATTGTAAAACGGTCCAAAACGAAATTTTCGAGACGTGGTTGCAAAAATAAATATGCAGACATTGATTTAAATTGCCCGATTGGCAAAAAAAAAAAAAAACAGTAAAGTTATCACATAAATCAGTAAAAACATGCGAAAACCCTGAACTGTGCAGTAAAGAAATAAATCACACTACAAAATATGTTTGTTCTCGTCTTTTTACAATTTGTAGCTAACTTCGCTACATAATTTCAAGTTCTAGAAATAAGCAATATGCAAATTCAATAAGTGTCGAGCCCCGATAACAAATAAGTTAATGTTTTTGTTTGTTTTCAGGTGGAAGAGAAAACTACGCCGTATCAGACCGAGTCACCCGCCAAGCCGTCGTGGTCGCGGACTCCCCCGGCCCGGACACCCGTCCAGTCGCTGCCCGTGTGCACGCTGTGGTCGGCCGCCATGGTGCTGGTGGTGTCCGGCACGGCCAGTTGCATGCTGTGCTTCTACCTGATGTCCCGGCGCGGCCGGCTGTACTACCTGAACGCTGGGCTGCTGGCGGCCGCCGTGTGCCTGGTGCTGGGTTTTCCCGGGTTCCGGTCACAGCAGTGGCGGTGGCTGCCAAACCGCAACTACGTGACCGGTTACATACTGGTGGCCATGTTCAGCGCGCTGGAGACGTGCGCGCTGTGGCTCATGTGTCAGAGCACCGTGCTGGACCCGGCGCTCAACGACATCGGCGCCGGCGTCGTGTGCGGTATATCCGCCCTGTCCGTTACGCTCGCCTGTCTAGGCGTCAGCACGTCGTACTGTTGCCGGTACCCACCGCCCGACAACAGGGTCGCGCACGCCGTCGAAGGGTTCGTCGTGTAGACCACTACACATATAACCCACCTACTCAAGATTAATATTATAATGTCCAATATTAAATCGATGCATCGACCACGATGAAACCCATCCGCTGCACTTCGAACTCGTTGCATAGTATATAGGTTTAAATAATATATTATGCTATAGTTGCATAGCATTTGACACGTTTTTTCGATACGTTCGCGAAAACAAATTCCAAAGAATACGATTGTAACATATATATTGTTGTTGTAAATATATATTATGTATTTGTTAGTAGCCGTGATTTAAATACTCATCGTTGATATTACTACCATTAATAATATTGTATAATACATATATTACTATCAAATGTCTGAAAAATAATATATATGCGTACATACAACAGTGTAGGTATATGGATAAGAAATCAAAGATTAAAAATGAATTGAACTCATAAAAATAATATTATACGACGAATGATGATTATCGCAAATAAAAATAATTAATGGTAGTACCTAGTACCTACTACAAATCCGATGCGATTCGTTCATCAATTATGTCTTATACTTATATTCCGTGAATTCTGATTTTTAAATTTTAATATAAGTAAACACGTAGCTTAAATAAAATATTCCAACTTATTTTGTCAAAACTCATAAGGATGGTTGTTCTTTGTTTTGTTGTTATGTATTTCGACATACATAATCTGACACATAAAATGTAAAAGCTAATCTTTGAAATAAAACTTTCATCAAAGTTAAACTCCAATACAATATACAACGTAATTATTTAACTTAGTGTGTGGCTTTATGTTTGACCAATAATATATTAATGTTTCATTAAAAGTGAATACATTTATTTTTATATATAATTATTTATTAGAAATATTTGCAAATATATAATAAAATATTTACCAAATGTGGGTAGTGTATACACAGTCATAGCTCATATTGGATAGTAAATCATACAAATGTAATTTGT
Organism: Rhopalosiphum padi; assembly: GCF_020882245.1. Classification (NCBI taxonomy): domain Eukaryota; kingdom Metazoa; phylum Arthropoda; class Insecta; order Hemiptera; family Aphididae; genus Rhopalosiphum; species Rhopalosiphum padi. The sequence goes on along the minus strand of NC_083597.1, from coordinate 31,910,349 downwards.
AGTTTGTACTTAAGTATAATAGGAATATATTATTATAAATGTCAATGACACAATTAAATTTAAAAAGTATGTATTTTATTGTATTGTAGCTACGTTCAAATAAATAATTATATGAACAAACTATAATATTAATAAGTTATTTAAATATACGGTCGTTTTAGTACTTAAATATACATAATATTCTAAATAAATGTATTTAGAAAATAATAGATATATCTTATATCGATTTGAAAATGTTATGTATAAAAAAAATTTAAAAACAAATTTTTAATATTTTTGAAAATTGTTTAATTTTGTATTGTTTATATTTTTCAATTTGATTTATAATTTTTTGATTTACCTAATACTATTTAATAGCGTAAAATGTAAATTATGTAAATAGATTATAGAGTACTCATAATTATTAAATTATTTATGAGAGTTATTACTTAAAAATGTAACTTTTAGTATTATTAGATATCCGTTTTTATTTAGAGTTGTTGAGATTAAATGTCAATAAGTTAGTGAAATAAGAAATGAAATGTTTATTATATTTGTTCAGTAATGTTTCAATGTTTATTTAATACACATACGTTTATATTATTTACACTGTCTTCATATTGATTTCTAATATAAACCCCCCTGGATCAAAAAATAATAAATTAATGACATTTGATTAAATTATATTTAAGATTGACCTAATCTGTGATTTGTGTGAACTTTTCACACATTTTTAGTAAAAAATATAGAATAAATTGTACGTTGATCAAATTATATTCATCAAATTCAACGTCTTAAAAAATATTTGAAATAATTATTTGCAATCTACGAATAATACGAGTAAAATAATTATATTATTATAAAAAAACAAGTAGGTATTTATATGGGCATAATTTTATTAAGCGTCGTGTATTTTGCAATATTTTTAGTCAAATTAAATAAAATTATAACAACCTAAAGAGTTTGAATAAAATCAGTTTATAGCTATATTATTATGATTTATGATGAAAGGCCTGTTTCCGACATATTGAATATTTTTGAATACCTATAGTAAAATCATTACTTTGAAATACTGAAAACATCTATTTAATACATTTATTTCATCTCTTATTTTTGATTTAAATATAATATATAACCCTACACGTATTTTATTTGAATTCTTTATACATTGTAAATTATATTACATTATAAAAATATTAAAAATACTTAAAATAATTATTAAATGTTTCTAAAAAAACGTCACGAGTTAAAAAATACTAAAAGTATAACATTAAAATTCTTTAAATGCAATACATATAACAAAAATGCCTACCTATACACACATAAAAATCAAACAAAATATAATGTACATAACTAGTTTTTTAGATATCAGTAGGTGTACACAATCGCATTTGGCGCGTAAACAAATTGTACATGTACTTACCGACATTTCGATGCTAGGGTGATCAATGAACACCATTTCAGACTCTTCGCCATCCAATAGTATGGAAACGGTTTTTTCACCAAACTCGTCATCTGCAAACGTAATTGACAATTTACCATAAAAAGGTATAGGTACATTGTGCGTTTCTACTACGTAATAATACATTATTCATTCGATGCTTTTATTAAATCCATTTCGAGACAGAAAATAAAATTTACTGGAGTTTCCATTTCCCATTCCAAAGAACTTCATTATACCATAAAATAACGTAGATACACAATATAAAACCGTCATTCAAAGGCTAACGTGTGCATAGTGGACGTATACCTCCGAGTTTACGTCACTTCAAAAACAATTCAAAAAAAATAAATAAATACCAATAGTTGGGATAAAGTGGATTGGAACGATTTTATTGGTAACTTGACATCAACTCGAGTGTTTTTATTAGGCATGTCATCTGCAATAATACAAGGGATTTTGTTTGCTTTTAAACGAACATTTGCTATTGTTAAGTTTACTAACAAATAACAATGACCAATATTGTAATGGCTTACGTGACGTTGAAATGTACCTATAATGTAACTATTAAAATGTGCTCTTGTAGTACTATTTTTCTTAAATAGGAATATAATAAGTATCATAATATTATTATAAACGTTTTGAATTATAAAATATTTGAAAATAATTTGGTGTGATTATCAATTTTTTAGAAGTCAACATATTTAATTAAAATTAACATATAGTTAGGTATAATTATTAATAACAAGGAAAAAATGTAGTTCTTATAAAGTTACCAATACTTTTTTAAATAATAAGTGTTCACTATTAAAAATATCACATGGCGTTGACTCTACAAAGTCAACTGAAAAATTATAGGTATTCTATTGTGAAATTAGATTCAATTACAGTTGTTTTTAGTTTATATTATATTATCTAAATAATAAATAAAAATGTAATTATTAAATCATGCGGTAGGTAGTACAGTTTTTTAATTTTTTTATTTTTTTATTGTACATATAAATTAAAATATTGGAATTTTCAAGTAGCGATTTATTGGTAAAAAATTATTCCAATCATTGGGTAATGTTCTGTTAGTTAATTGACATAAAATTTAAATTTATTCATTTTTTAGGATTCGAATTTAATTTTGATAATTACGCTATTGTCAAAAATGATTATGTGGTTTTCATTTTATTTTTATTGTTAATAATAAGTTATTATTATAAAGAAATGTAATGTAAAATTAATTATGATGAATTAACTCAACGAATAATAGACGTTATAATATGATTAGGTACTGTACTAATAATAATACTATTACTATTAAACACAAAAGCAGCTTATTTTTGCTGTCTGATATTACCTATAGCGATTGGGTACTGGATCAATAAACTATATATATGCAAATCATTGACTTCTAAACAGTGTGCGACTTTAGTTAAGTTGAACTTCAATAGTAAGTACAAGTTAATTTATAGTTGCAACAGAAATGGCCGTTCTTTAATAACATTTTATCTATCATTGTCGCAGTAGACAAAACTAAATAAGAACACATTTATGTTTTATATTGTACCTTACGTCGTTTCAAATTGAACCCGTTTTTGTCCAACGGTAATTTATTGAAATAATGTTAGATAACAATCATAACGTGAGTAATTAAATTGAATTAAAACATTAGTCCGAAATTCACTATAATATTCTTCTTACGCCAAAACTTGCATGTTATAGGTAAATATTTTGTATTGCCAACTTGTTATTTGTGAACCCAATAATTAATTCCGTGTAATTATTTTACACGCCAGAGATTACTAAAAGGTTGGATTGGGTTTATTATTATAGTCTTATACCTAATATACTACCAACATAATTTAATTTTCAAAAATGTATTTATTATCATTTGATTATATTATTCTCAACCTAATTGTTAGGGCTACTAAAAAAAACTATCATTTAACCAATTCGAATGTAGTATATTATTAAAATAAATATAGGTACTTTATATAAAACTTTATTGATTTTGATATTTAAATTTATACATTCATATTATTATTCAGGTATACAAAACGTATCTATTAAGGGTTTTTAGAGACCTTACTATAACTATAAAAACTTATTACACATTCTTAATTATAGTAAAGAAAAAAAAATACTAAAGTCTGTATAAGTCAGTATCAATTTGTAAAAAAAACTAATAGAAAATAATATTATAGTTAGTAGTTACATACATTTTACATAAATATAAGTTATAATCCCCTATGACAAAATCCAAATAAAAATTTATATTATATCATTGATAATTTTTTTAACTACGACAGCTTAAAAAAACCATCTTAGTTTGTTTTTTGATTTTCTGAGTATAAAATGTTTCATAAATCATAGTACTTATAATAACTTCTATATTAAAACTAACGGTTACCTAACTATTATGTAATTGAACAATGTAATTCATGATCCACATATTTTCGGAATCTTGAGAAACTTAATAAACATAACGCCAAAAAATACAGAGTTATCGTGGAGATAAGGACATCATTTTTATGGGTTTTATCAAATAGATTAATAGTTATAACCATAAATATACCATTATTTTATTTTTAATGCTTTTTTTTTATTATTTTCAGCTTGATATTTTTTCTTAAAAATAAAGTTCGAGTGTTTATATTATTCTGATCGTTTTAAATCACAAATTTGTATTCTATACTAAATTGACAACTCGTAATAAAACGATTACAAAATAATTAATGTTTATTCGCTATGTCTTAGTTTAGAAAAATGTCCAAACTACTAAACTATTTAGGTAGGTAACATATTAAAATACCGAAGATCATCATTTTGTCAGTGTTTAATATAGTAAAACAAGATTTATTTTTTGACAAGAACCAAGAGTTGCTTATCTAGTGTAGTATAGAAATATGTATTTTAACTCATAAATAATATAACAAGCATTTTTTATTGTCATAATACACAGGCCAAATATGAAAAGTAATTGCAAAATAATAACTCTAGTTTTTTTTTAATTAGAAACTGTTTTCTTAATACTTTAATAACATTACATTCATAAACATTTGTGTACAATTTATTCTCAAGTACATCTCTACAGGTTAAAAATGAATTATAATAATATATTAAATACTTTTCTTTAAGTATTGATACTTGAGTACTTTTTAAAAGTAACTTTTATGATATTTAATTTTAATACTAATAAAAAAACAAAACGCAGCAAATTAGATTTCACACTATATGAGATTTTAACTTAATGCGGGAATAAAATAATTAATCACTCATCGCTCAATATTACTACAATTATGAATAATGTACCTGCCTAAATTAATACGTCAATAACCGGATTTAACATTTTCTAACCTTATTTAGTGGCAATATTATTTTGTAAATAGGCTTTTTCAATTATTATTCTAAAAACGATGATACCTTTCAACCATTGATTATATGTATAATTTTAAGCCTGAAAGATTCTCAATAATACAGTTAATCAATTAATAAAACTTGCAAACCTTATACAATTGTAAGATATAATATTTTTAGAAAAATCAACTGTATAATTTAAATAACTTTTTTCCATTAATTGTAACTTGTAAGTATAGTTTTTAATTTATCAGTGTATAAATATCTATTGGAATGCATATATATACATTATGCCCTACGCACATTATAGGTAGACAACTTTATATATAAAAATAAATAGGTACTCTTATATTTATATTTTTACAAAAATAAAAATATAAAACTCTTTTGTAATATTTTATTTGTTGAATTATTACTTTTATAATAGTATTAAACGTTGCAACATGTGTTTTTACCTCATATTTTTTTCTTATTTACATTACACGTAGGCTTCAATAATGTTTTATCTGATATTTCACCTTTGAAATAAAATAAAATATGGTACCAAGCATATATTTTACGAACATATTATTTTAATTTTCTAAACCTATATTTATTATGTACAAACAATATATATATATATATATATATATACATTTTTCAACATTATGTTTACAATAACCTATTTTAAACTCGCTGATAACTTTATTGTAACTCATAAACCTGTGTGGCTGTGTCTGGTAATTTTCAATTTGTTTTCCTTATACAGGGTGGGTCAATGCCCTCAGGGTTTCAGTTTTCTTGTTTTAACTATATGATGGTTTACCAAGAAAAATATCACAACCCACACTGTGTATACTAATTTAATCTCAATTTATTTATCTTTAAATACACGGACGACAGGAAATAGTATTAAATCAGATTAATTCTTTCATCTTGGTTTTCTTAAACTACGAAGCAAAAAATATTAATTTTTTTTCTATTAAATAAAATTGTTCAATTTAAAAACACATTATATATATAAATAGACTATTTAGTGATCACAAATGGTCATCAAAATATATATATATGTATTTTTTTAAAGCGAAAATTATTAATAACTTTATTTTGTTACTTAACATTTGATTTTCTATACTAAGCTAAGTCTATAAACAAGTCAAATGATTCTATTAGTTTACGATAGTAAAATTAATTTTGAAGAGCAACTAAACATTTCTACACTACAAAATCTAACAATAATTAAGGTTTTTAAAAAATGTAAGTTATAGTTTGAAAAAAAATCCCATAAAAAAGACACGTGGTGAAACAAATTAGCGATGATCACCATAACTGAACGTTTTAGTATAAAATAAAATTAGCCATACCAGCGACTGTTTAATATATTTTACTCCGCCAAAAAGCAATTACTCTATTAATGTATTAATAAATACTTCAAATATATCTACTTGAATAAAATATACTAAAATTATACATTGACAAATCCATGTCAAAAAAAAAATTAAGTATTTAGAATTCATTGAGGTATATTATGGATTTAATACCATTTTGAAAATCATCACGCGAAACAAACTTACTTACAGCAGTAATAATATTTCATTTTAATACCATATTTTGACCTTTTATTATTATGTTTATTGAATTTAAAAATATACATTTTTATTACAGTTCAATTTTGCTTATTATGACGAGAAATAATATTTAACGATCTTAAACATATACACAAAAGCTCAGAAATGTACGATATAAAATATAGATTGTCAAATGGATGACTTTTGTATAGTAATGGGCTACGCCCTAAATATAGACCAAAACAACCAATCATAACTATGGGCAAACATTTGAATTATTTTTGTTCGGTCGTAAGAAATTATCTTTAGGTAAATTTATCATAAAAACCCCAATGCTCTTACCTAAAGATGCGTCGTACGTATTCATGTATTCAGATGTCATGAACTGCGAAACTAACGCCGTTTTTCCAACGCCAGACTCGCCAAGAAGTACCACTCTGTACTTGGGTATCTCCTCGGCAACGCTAGACTCTCCAGAGCTTAGATCGTTATAGCTGCTATTTCCACCACAACACGAACCGTCAAAAGGTGATATTCCGCTTAGATTACTGGGACTATGTCTAAAAAATAAAATCATAATTTGGTTAAAAAAAGAAAATGAACAAATTTTTAATGACGAGCAAGTCATTATCGTTGTCAATCGTGCATGCGAAAATTCCGGATACACCTATAAGATATTACACGAGTTCCATAAAATATAATCCTAAACATATATCTCAAAAAAAATTGTAGGCGTCTCGGTTACTTCTTTTATGCGTATAACGTATTATCAGTTATCACTATAATCCTATATCTCCCGAAACACGAGAGACACCCCATGGGAATGTTACATCTCTATACCATATAACATTATATAAAATACATATTATACACATGCCGCGTGTTGCGATTGCGACGGTGTGGTTGAACAAAATTGATTGATGTATGTTGATACCCACATATTACGTTTTTTCTCTGTGCCGGTTATATCTGCAGTTAATTAAGATTATGTCAATACAGTAATTAAATTACTTCTATGCACATTGTTGACCGACATAAAAATTTGCATTTTTATGCATTTTACAAAAACACTATAATTGTTGTTATTAATTATGCTAAAAGTAATGAGCCGTTTTGATGCATCACCAAGACTTAAGAGTTATTGATAAAAATTAATTTAGATCTTATATGCCTTATGATCCTTGTGATTAAATTATACACACATAAAATAAACTATTAAGTGTCAACAGTTAATAATATATCATACTATGATAAATAAAAAAATATTTACATGTAACTATAATTTCCAGTGGGTAATGGTATTACATTTTCAGTATGTTTGATAATAACATTTTATAAAATAATTATTTATTTAACTATTTGCGTTCCACTGGTATATTCGTAAAATAATTTAAACTTATTAATTACATTAAAAAATAATCAATTATTTAATACGTTCTATGTATTAAATAAACGACGCAACTAATAATAAAAACAAATTTATTCATTTACGTGTAAATATAATATATAGACATGTAAAATATTTTCATTTTTGATTCAAGTAGCTCTTCGATAAATTTAAATTACCAAAGTATTACCTTTTAAAATATTATGATATTGTGGCTAATAAAATCAGTCATAAAATAGCAAGAACATTAAAATGAACAAATCAACAAAATAAATCTTTAAGATAGATTAAATTTTAGAAAACAGATTATCTAAAATAAAGTAATCATTTTCTTTTACCTATTATAACGAGTATTTATACAGTGGTAATCACTTTCGTAAGGGACCTAATTGATAATATTATAATCCGATTGATAACACTAAACGAAAGTTGAAAAAAAAAATAAAACATACTTTAAATAAAAAAAAAAATTATGTAATGTGTATCAAATTTCATACACACATAGTTATTAACAAAAATTATTATTTATAAATAATTATAATTTATTACTATTTAAATTTTAAAGTTTATGGGTAGATATACAAAATTTAAAATTGTTAAAAAATGTATTGATGTTTATTTTTTGTATCGTTAAAAAAGATCATTAATAAAATGTTCATATTTATAATTTAATTCATAATTTAACGAGTGATGTTGCATTCCTCTTCGTAATACTCGTAGGACCTCTCTCATTTCAAAAGAACTTGGAGTTTTTTCAGTAGGTATACGTTTGTGGCTAAAGCTCAATTTCTTCAAGTTTATATCTTTGTAATAAAGCATGTAAAATATCTTCTTCGGTAAAATTTGATGTGATAGGTATATTTTCACCATTTTCACCATTTTCTACCTAAAATCTAAATCTATTTCTTTATATTCTTCTTCTTCCTCCTACTCGATACTTTCTGCAAAACCTCCATGTTTAAAATAATTTCTTGTACATACTGATAACATTATGCGACGTATTGATTATAATAACCGACATAATTTACACATATAAGTATATATCCGGCCCGTACTTATAGTTTTAAATAACAATAAATGATTGATAACATTAACCGTGATTACAATAAGCGGCGACCACTGTATTATCATTGTAACAAAAAAAAAAAAAAACTTAAAAGTTTAAAATTATTTCTGATCAATAAATTTTAAAATTTTTAACTATAGGTAACACTATTTGGCCCCATCTTTGGTATAATATTAAAAATACCACTATGAATATTGTAGGTAATATGTATTATAATTTCTACTAAGAAATCAATGATTTAATTTTCATAACTTAAATATAATATGTACTATGTACTATATTTAGTATCAAAAAGTTAAAGTTTAAATACATTATTTTATTGTCAATAACGTTTACTTTTCAAACTGAATTTGAAGGTAGTATTTAAAATTTAACGATTGATTTAAAATAATATGTACTAATGTGGAATTATAGAAGTTTAAATATAAATAATTACTCAATAGTATACTATTTTTAATCAAAATTGGAATATATCAAACAGCAATAAGCCTTTTTTTTCATAAGACTGTATGTATCCGAATATTATAGTAGATACAAATTGTTATCAACTTTTCATTCAATCTCTATAATATTTTTTTTAAAAAACAACCCGAATCACATTTGAAAAATGTATAGTATTATATAATAAGTACTTATGTCATATTTATACCTAAACAATAGGATTTAAATTACCATTACAATAACAATGTATTCAATTAAATATTAATTAAAGTAAAAATGTAATAAATATATTATTATATGCGTATAACGAATATTATTTTGTATGTATGAATATGTAGTATATATAATTAACTATGAGTGAGTGATAACTGATATAAGTATATAACTAATATTATTATTATTAAGTTAAATGCAATAATAATAAAAATAAATATCCTTTTCAATTGTAGGTAGGTTCTATAGGTACACACATCTGAATAGAACTTAGTTACTGATTTTCTAAAACTGACTGCATTGTTTTTTTATATATCATTATCTCTTGTATTATATTAATGCTCTTTTTGTATTTTATTAGTTTTGGTCAATACCGTGTTTAGATTACCGTTTTAGAAAATTTTTACCAGAATAAATAATTTTTACTTATATGAAGGTCTCTTTATCAATTAACATATTAATAAATAACAATCAACCTTATTTTCAAAAATCATAAAATTAGAAACTTGATAACATTTAAATTTTTTTTTATTTTGCAATTTAAAATATCTGTAGCTATATTGACCATTTGGGTGATAATCTTTAGGTTTAATTATATATGTATAAATATCTAAATGTAACAATTTACATAATAAAAAAAAAATAGTTCAAATTTAAATACTATAGTTAATTGGGGATACATTTGGGAGATTTATATCTTGTTGAGTAAATTGACGTCGATGATAAATTTGTTGGAGGCGGAAATATAGTTGAAGTTCTATTTGAGTAAATGAAGCGAGTGATTTAGATTTTATATTGTACGAAGAATTAAAAATCAGTAGGTGTCCGTGTATTGCAGGCTCGAGGCAATCATTACATTTCATATTTGAGTGCAATGCGGAGGAATCACCTATACGTTTTTAAACTACATAATATACATTTTATTTTAAAATGTCCAAACACTCCAAACTATCAATTAATTGTCGTATTTGTTAATACATAATATGTACCTAAGTCACCTATTAAGCACTATTATTAATTCATCAATTGTCAATTATTATTAATTTTAAATTAGTTTTATTATTTTTAATATTTTTATATACTGTATTATGAGGTATTTAACAAAAAATGGTTAGCTGCTATAATATACTTTTAATATGATTTATTTAAGACATTTTTATTATACAATTTTAACAGTTTATATTTTTTTTAATAATGATATTTTAAAACAATTTTAAACTTATTTAAGCTTTTGGAAGTTATTTTTTATTTGATGTTCTAATATAATAATCGAAATATTACAAGTATATCAGTTTATTTGCAAATTTTTTTGTTTTTACATATTTTAGATCAAAGTTACTTCCACTATACCTCTTCATGATTCTATTTTGTGGTTTGTTCACTGTTCTCTATCTCTTATTTCTAGAATTTTGAGGTCTTCCCTGACTTAGCACCCCACCATTTCTTAGTTGTCCTTTTGGAATTTTTTTCTCTAGTTTGACACATTGTTGGACCTCCATTCTCGAAACAATGTATCTTACATAGCTTATCCGCTTTATCCTTCATATTTTGATAATTTCTATTATATGTATAGATTATAAAACATGGGTCCTTAGCTCTGCATTTATTCTTCATTAATAATTTGATAATATGTATTCATTGGTAACAATATATATGTTACGTAGGATTTTTTTTTTTCAAATACTATTAATTTATTTTTAACCAAAATTATTGGATGCCTACGTTCCACATGTATACAATACTAGTGAGCACTTTATATAGTCTTATTTTCATTATTTTGGATAGTTACTTTGACATAAATAATGGCACTAGTGAAAAATAGCCCCTATTTTATGCCGTTAATCTCTTCGAAGCTATTTGTTTGTTTGTTGATTAATATAAACTCCAAGGTATTTACAATTTGATACTCTTTCGAAGATGAAGTCCCCAACTGCCTGAGAATTTTTTAAATACATGTTTTCTTTAATATATTATTAAATATTTGATCTTTTGCTAGTTAACTTGCGGGCTAATCATTTTGTCTACGTTTTATTTGCTTTTCAGCTATTTACGTTACATATTCTTAGTTTCTCTTAAATTTGAAAATACGACAATAAAATAGTTTTTCGAACGATAACATTGTTAAAAAAAATAAAATATTTAAAAATAGTTAACCTCAACATCATATAAAACCATAATAATCGAAATCTAGTAACGGAAGTTGTTATAAAAGCCAATGTAAATAATTTCAGGTTCTAGTTTTAGTAATATATTAATAATGGTTGACCGTATATTATTATACGTTTATACTGGGCATAAGTACCTATAAATATTTCAGAAATTGTTTTGGTGCAACCAAAATACAATATACAACATATTAATAATGTGCCGACATTATGAAATATATAATAGGATATAAAAAAATATATAAATACGTAATATAATATGTTAGTCTGTTTATATCTTGTGAAAATATTTAATTACTACAGTTCATACGCAACTATGCTTTAACGGTGGTGTATAATTTTAATTACATGAATAAAAACTGTGATGTTGCGCTACAGTTCCTGTAAACCGGCAAGTTTATTATGTCGGATTTGACACAGGATTTTAACTTTTAATTAAATATATTCAGTCATATGCATACATATTAATACTAATTACGAATACACTCGCTTCCTCCAACTATCAATCAAACCTAAGACGTAATAATTTAGTGGTAGGAGAGCTGGTAGTAAATTGATGCGATCGCTTTAACTGCCAGAATCGGTTTAAGGGAAAAATGTCTGATGTTTATCGTCCAAAGCAAAACTGCAAAAAAAAAAGTAGAATGCAAGAAAAAGGAGTTTTAGAAAGAGCTTAATGTTGCACGTTTCCATTTCATCTAATAAAACAAATTGCGTTGTTCAATCTATTAGAAAGAATTTCAGTAACATAATGAAGACATTTCTTCAACATTAACACGAAAATTAATAGAGTAATACTCGACTGATGCAATATTCACATAAATTTTAAGTAATTTGGCATAGAATTATAATAAAAAAACATTTTAATTAAAAAAAAATCATAGGAATAAAATATTATATAAATAGAATAACATTTACCAATGATAAGTATATAAGTACTCGTATAGATAAAAAATTAAATAATTAGTAAAAAAACTGTTTAATTTATTTATTTATTTTATTTTAATTTCATATAATAAAATACTGAGCCCCACTCAGAATACTCGTGTGGGGGCCCAGAAATATAATTAAAATAATTGATAATAAGTTATGAAGTTAAACAGTAAAAAAATAATAAGTTATTATTAATAATAGGTAATAATAATATTACCTATATTATGTACATTTGTATAAAATTACTAAATGTTATCAGTATATTAATAATATACTTTTATCAATTATGTAATTTTAAAATAATTGATCGTCGTTTATTTTAGTTGCATTATTATTTTTTTTCTCGTAAACTTGTTCAAAATTATATTTTTATTGTTGTTGTATTATTTTTATTTGTGCTTATATTTTGATATAGACAAAAATATTTTTGAAAGTATCAAAAAATATAATATATATTTTAACTTGTGTATTGGTTTAGAATAGGTAAGTGTATTAATAATATTTTTTATTTTTATTATTATTATTCATGATACAGCTCTAAGGTCATTTAGCATTTTAGCTTACAACTTACAAGAATATTAAGTATTAATGGTACATGTAAATGAATGCAATAGTTTATCTAGATCGAGTTGTATATATCAATGTATTTAAAAATTAAAATTATTTTATTACAGTTGTCTTAAATTAGGCTTAGATCTTCAAAGAGGTTGTCTAGAATTCCTAGGCTACTTCTGGTTTCCATGTGGTTTCAACGGTTAACACGAAAGGGCTTGACCATAAAAGGTTCTCTATAGGGTTTTCACAGTGATAGTTGCTCCTTTCGTATAAAATAGCTATGTGAATAATATTTTATTTTTAAATTGCCATAAAATAAATGATTCACAGTCAATAAATGTTATAAATTATAATATTTTTTTTATTGTTAATATAACCAAGCCTTTCAATACAAAAATCAGTAAAAATATTTTGAAACGTTTAGAATAGCTGTTTAATTTTATTGATAAAATTGGATTATTTTTTTGTTGTTTGTTCAACCTAGGTAAATTGAATATTTCATATAAGTAAAAATATTCAATGTCCATCAAAAAATAATAACTATAAACATGTTAAAACACTAAATTAAAAAAAAAGTCCTTTTCGTTAAAATCTTTAGTTTATTGATTAAAAATGCAATTTTATTCAATATGGATGATTTATTATAGTAATCTATTGAATGCGTCCTAAAAATTAAAAAATTCAATATGACTTTCAAAATCACTTTTCACTAATTATTCGGCTACTAAAATTTTCTGATTCAATAATTCTGTATTTTGAATTTCATTATTCTTTTAAATACGTAGTATGAATGTTCAATATACCTAACTCAAATAAAAATAATGTTTTGAGATAAAAGGTCTTATGTATTGAGGTTATTATTCTTTGAGGATAAAAATATTCCACTAATATAAAAACAAAAAATATATTAAAAATTATTATTATATTAGTAAGTGCGTTATTAAAAATTGTATACCTACGATAATATGGTATGTTATATAATAATTATAAGAAATTCCTTATTTATTATTCTTGAAATTTCCGGAATCCCCCGCATAACATCTAGTCATAACTAGTAGTAACAATATAGTTGAAAAAGATTCTTTCTTTTTTACCATTCACTTTAAAAAGGTTATAAATATATCAATTTAGATACAGCACTAACCCTTTTAATAAGATTCTACATTTTAATATAGAACCATATCAAAGTATAATAATAAATACATCCTATGACTATTGACTATTAAATTTTTCCTTCTTATTTTGCCCGTGAATAATTATTGGTTCCTTAAAATTTAATGAAATTACATTTCATAACTTTTTTTAATAAGCAAATCAAATTATGAATTTTTGAACTTATATAATTCATAATTTTATGATCAATATCCTAATTGGCATATAGATAGAAACATTTCATTCTCTAATCCATGACTCATGACTCATGAGAAATTATGTACAGCATTATCATTCAGTATCATTATAATAAATGTCTTAATACTGCCAAAAACCACAATAAAAGCAATAACGTTAGAGACACACAAAATTATAATACCTACTAATTATAAAATCACATTAAGTAATATAAAATTTCCAATTGTGTTTATTTAATCTATATAATATAGAATATTTATAACAAAAGAATGTTTTTATTATAAAAACACAAATATTAAACAAGAATAACAATTTAACAACTATATACGTTCTATGATATATTTATAATAATACTTATTTATTAATTATATAATATTAAATTATTTTTACCTGCAGTAAAAAATAAAACCCGGTATTAAAAACTGGATCAGAAAAAACAAATAGACTATCAATGAAAAAATATATGGGTTTTTATTGTAATAGGATTGTCAATGGTTACATCTTACATGGAAACAAATCATTATTATTTCCGACGATACTAAACGATATGCAACGTTGCGTATGAAAAAAATTCTGTGACCTCGTTGTGCCTCGCTTCCCTGTTCAACCACGAGTTTTCCTACTTAAATCTATCGATAATAAAGCATTTCCGGAGCATCTAAAGTTATTAGCATTTGTTTCATAAATTATTTTAAGTTTTGATTCTTGAAATTATAATATAATATCAATTTTTTTCCTCTGATACTATTTTAAAATATATATCATACTAATTTAATCCCTAAAGTATTATAATTAATCATTATAGTTTTTACTCCACCAATAAAGACAATTATCTTAATAATTATTAATTAATAACTATTAGCTTATTATTTCTACAAAATCATAATTTAAAATATATATATATAGATAAATATAGATATAATATTCACTTGCTAGTTGTTGAATTGACGCTGGTATTGCTTCTGGATCTTCTGTTTATAATACTATCTCCACAATTTACCACACCTCCTTTATTAGTTATACTAAAAGTACGGAGTCGATACAACTCGTCCCCAGATCGAGGATTATATGGTTTTTCTGGAAGACTGCAAACACGAGGCCTTACGTGATCCGGAACTGAAATAAATAATTATTTATCACTATATTACACGAATGTCATCATAATTCAAGATTGAAATAAATAGATACCACCAATGATCAATGTAACATAAACACATTGATCTTCTATAATATAGTAATATTTATTTCTGGTACTACATCGATATATTTTTTATCCCATTATCTAATGTACTCAGCAAAATCCATGTACGTTAGTTAACTATAATATAAAGAGGAAAAAATGTGCTGACGTATGATGTTCATAAATAACTTAAATGTGTGTATAAATTGTATTTCGTCTTACTGTCAAAGCTAAATAAGAAATAGTTAGACTATCTCAAAGGATTATTTTAAAAAGTATATTTTTAAGAAAAAAAAATGAATTTTATGTATTTAACATTCACTAGTGTAAGGTATTTTTAGTGGCTTAGTGCTGTATATAATATTAAAAGTTTAAAATAATTGTTATTTGTATTAATCGTAAAAATTAAACAAATTAAATATTTTAAAGAAGGAAATTAATTTTTTTTTAATTTTTTTTCAGTAGCGTTAAGTGATTCAATATGTTTTAACGTAAGGGTTCTGCCGTCTAAATATTCTGGTATCTATGCATTTAAGTCGTACCTATAACAAGATAAATAATCCTCTTAAAACGTTCATTAAATCCATTTTATCATCAAAATTTGTTCAACAATTAAATTATCTTATATAAGGGTGTTAAAAAATATAAATAAATAAGAAGAAGAAAATATTTTTGGAAACTTTTTCCAATATTTCGTTTATTACTACACTTATTAATTTTAGAATAATTGTACTATATTTATTATTGTTTTGTGTTTAAAGAAATGTTGCTTGCCGCTCAGTAAACAACAAACGCAGCATGATATGATAAGAATGGTAGATATGTAGTCCACAGTTTAAGCTAAATAATAATATACGAATGTTTAAACAAAAACAAAAGCTCAATGATATAAGTCTTCCAAGTATAGTTATTATAAATTGTACAATAGCTCTGCGAATAAAGTGCATATGAATAATATGCTATGCTTCTTACTATTTTTGTTTATTATATTTATACAATAAGCTATTCCTAGCTTGCGCTATCTAGTTATGATAAATAGGACTCTCTAATACATAGCATTACTGGTACCTTTGTCCTTTTGCCTAAACTGAAGATTCTAAAACTGACTACCGCCCTTATTGTCATTTTCGTTGGTATACATTTTTGAAACACGTAATTTTAACTATGTTAAAAATAATGTGTAAATCCTGAAATTAATTGCGAATTAATTTAATTTTGACTATATTATGGTAAACAATTTTAGTAGAAATAATCGATATTTATAATAATTGGATTTTAGATTAGAACTATTATTTGTTCGTAAATATTGTTGTACAACATATTTACGCTTTAGTGAAATCAGGGTAAATCGGACAGTCCATAAGAATAACAACCAATTACAGTATATTTGCTTAATTTTCATTTATCAATATTTGCATATTTTTAAATTATATTTTTTATTCATCAACGAGTGCAATTTGACAAAAAAACCTAGGTAAGTAAAATTTGTCTTCAAGGTTTAAAATATAAAAACATTTTTTCGGTGTATATGTAAATTGTAAATAATATAATAATAATATATTTATAACATGAATATCTACACTACGACTTAAAAGTCATGAGTCATAGCGACCTACATACATAATGTATCTCTGAGTAAATAATTATTATCAGTGTGAATATAACTCTATGATTTACATGACAGAACATATTTTACAAGTTTATCGGATATAATATTGTCAATATACATAGGAACATAGGTTAATACATATTAATGTTTTTTTTCTTTTTGAGATCTAGTAGAAATGTACGCACTACGCATCTATTAAATTAAAGAGGACTCGTGTATTAGCTGCGTGTCCTGGCACTCAAATTTACGAGCTTTCAGATAATATACTACGTGAGTTTCATAAATTATATTTAACTGACAACAACGACCTAAAATCATTTTGAGTATGTGTTTATACGATTTAATAGTTTAATACAATAAAAACTTTTTCCCTGATTGTAAATTTCTTAAATATGTACAAAAATATGTACGTTCATTGTTTAGGGATGATGAAATAATAAGGTAATAAAATCATGTGAACTAAAAACAGTAGGTATCAATGCTCAAAAGTAAAATGTTATTATTTTTTTTATGTTGTAAATGTGTTGACTTCGAAAATTACTTTTGCAAACGAGGAAAAATTCACGAAACTTTTTTATTTGACTTAAGAGTTACTTTTCATAAACATTAGGGGTGACCAAATATAAATTAACAGGTTTTAAATATTTACAACTTAATTAAAGGTGATTTGTAATGTACATCATATAAATGTTGTGATACACAGACATGATGTTATTATTATCATTCAAATGGGTCTTCATATGATATAATGTATAATACATTATAACTATTCCTACTACTTATTGTGCCATAGATAATAAACTATTTATAAACATTACACGATATCGAATAATACATTTATACTAGACAAGTACCAATCATTAATGACTAACGTCATTTAATTAAAATATATTATCTTCAAAATAGGATTTGTTGACATTATATAGAGTTACCAAATACTAATATAATAATATGTTATAATATGTAATTTTCCAATTAACGAGTACAAAGGTATTTACACAAATAAAGTTTAATCTATTCTCATATTATATATTAACTATTAATGATTAAAATGTATATGTAAAATAATTTTTAAAACTTCAACTAATAGGTATAAGATACTGATTATAAATATATTACACTTAAAGATAAATAACAAATTTAAACATTCTGACTCAATAATCAAATTTCATAAAATTATTATGTAGATTTTGTTTCAACGTTTAGAAATACGCATAATATAATATAAAAAATACTAAATAAGTTGAAAAATAGTTTTATAAACTAAAAATAAATACTATAATAATAACGTTCTTTAAGATTATGAATATATTTATTCTAACGAATTTTGGTTGATTTCATAAATAATTTTTATGAAAAACAGATGACGTTAGAATAAAATTATAACTTTAAAATAAGAATAAAATTAACATCGGTTAAGTCTTGATAAGTTTACTTTTAAAACAATTATAAACTAATGACTATGATATGCACAGCATACCTACATAATATTATTATTTATATTAGTTAAATTTTAGGATTTAACAAATTAGTCTAATTTCCCATATTTTTTTTTTTAAATATGATTCATAAATGTAAAATAATACTCAAATAATCAAACCAAAATGCTTATTCAAAATATAATATATTATTCATAAGTTTGATACCTCAAACACCTTTTTAGAAATCAAAAAGACAGCAAAGGAAATTGTATTTGAACAATAATGTACAATCTTAAGTCATGGGACATTAAGCTCAAACAATACTCATCCAAATAGTATGCGATGAACCATAATATTACAAAATGTATAAGTACTTTACCAAAAGCAAAAAGTTTTGAATTATATACATATTTTTCTCAATAGTATAGTTTATATTATCACGTATAAATATTTTTATTTAACAAAATACTTTAAATATAGGTGCATCGAATAAAATATAATTGACTGATTTTTTTTTTAAGATAAATAAAATATTAGGACAAATTCTTGGACATAATAACTCAAATGGGATTTTCTTTTATGTTTTTACTTATTTTACTTGTTGGGTGGTCTCTACAAGCGACTACCATGATTCATATTCGTACAACAAAAGAAAACGGACCTTCGAAACGCAAACGTTTATTACTCGTCATCCCAAGGTTTTGTGTTTTCGTTCACGAAAATAGTCTACAGGTGTTGTGGTTACATTGGATTCCATAAAAAAAAAACTACACAAAACTCTCGAAGAAAAAGATAAAGAGAACCGCTTAAAAAACAGCTCTTGAAGTACTGAGTTTTTCTTCATAAAACCAAAATCAATATTAGCTTAACCCTATACTACAGCGGTTTAATATATGTATTATTTTGGTTGAATGAAAAACTGCAATTCAAAATATTTTTTGCTTTTAAGTACTTTTTAAGTTATGGTAATTATTAAATATGTTATTACTTAAGTTACTATTGAAATTGAGAAATTCTTAAATTATTGTTGGTCTTCAATAATCTGAAAATAAACTCAGTACCTACTTGTGAATGTGATACAAATTTGTATGTTAGATTATATGATATAGACACACTAAAATAAATATAAAATATAACGCACATTTAGAACGATAATTAAAACGGTCACGACAATACTGACCGACTAAATACAGTGTAGATATACGAAATAAATAGTATACGTACAGCATGTGTGCATACATATTGTAAACCTACGCTCATAATTCCATTATCACAAATATTATTATGCATATTGAACATAATCGTATATTATGCAAAAATAATGCAGCCATAAAAAAATATTGGTAAGGATGAAACAATTTAACGATAGTGACCTATTATCCTGTCATTTAATTACCATTGTTCTTCCAAAGGCCTAAATAACACACAAAGGCAACAATTTCCATTTTGAATACAATAATACATTCATGCTTTGATAGTATTATATTAACTATTATTCGAACGAGCTAAATAGTACTGTACCTACTTACAAAACCTAGCTATTTGATGACATCGCTTAAATACCGTTGATTTATTATTATAATTAATAACCAATGTTTCATCATAGTATAATGATAATAATATTATGTTTATTGATGCCCAATTAAGATTTATAAAGTGTACATATTGATTATCATATCATAGACTTCACATAAAAATGTATAATACACAAATTATTTAACATCACAAAATGATTAGTTTTTTTAAACAAAAACTGATTAAATATTATGATGAGAAAAATTTAAATACAGATGCCAAAGTTTAAGATTTATTATTAAAATTGAACTCAACATTACTAAGGCCTGAAGAATATGGCTATTAGGTTCATTAATATTAAAAACTATAGCATTGCGTGTCGAATAACTCATTTTAGGCAATCTTAGACCTGGTGTAATTATACAGCATATAAATACATAATACGTATATAAATTTGCTATAAATTATATTAGTTAAAATTAAGGTTTAGTGTAATAAGTGTAGGTACCTATATTACTTATTAGTATTAATTAATTACCTTAGTAATAACTAATAAGTAATATATGTACCTAAGTAATACACACGGAATAAAATCATTTTCTGTTAAACATCTAAATGCATTAGTGCTTTCTTCTGTGTAAATACATACGAATAGATAAAAATCCATCAAAAATAATATTTCTTTTTTGATATTTTAATGATTAACTTTTAACAATAAAAATAAATTCATTACGCGTAATACCAAAAGTTTGTACGAACGTGTATTTGATCAATGCATAGGTATATAGGAAAAAGGAATAACGGGATATTATATAAAATAAACTCCTATAAAAGCAACAGTGAACCATTAAAAGGGTAGATGGACATGTGATATTACTTATTGACCCCTAACACGGACATAATATACATAGACTGCAAACTATCGATAAATAATACTAAAGTAAGTTAACCAACGCAGATAGATCTATTTTACGTATTTACGTGTATATGCACAGCTAAAAAAAAATCGTGAAATTATGATAGTAATGGTAATAATACGAACCTATACTTAGTATTTTTTCAGTAACCATACATCGTTTTGTCACCAATATTTAACGTAGTACCTAAACAGTTTTAATTTAGTTGATAGCTTTTTTATCCGTCCTGAAAATGTTTAGGTATATAAATTATATAATAAACTGTACAACACATATGAACACGGACAACCCATTCGCAAAACATACAAATATACATACGCAAACGCATGAAAGTATTTGTCATAAGCCACATTGTATTACATTACTGCAACGGGAGTGGTTATTATTGTACATAATATATAATTTATGATTCTCCCGGTACAATAGGTGAACAATTGTTATAATGAAGATAATACTTATAATACTTATATTAAATAATTGTTCATCGTCAGACTAATGGCTCAATAAAATTAACGAAAAAATTTGTATGCATTTAAAATAAAATTATTTTAACTTTAACGGGTGATTTGGTTATGAATTGTTTATCCGAAATTCGCGAGTACGTTGACTAATGATTTTTACGATACTCAAAGGTCGATAGTGACGCAAAGAGGTCTGAAAAGGCATCAACGTTATCGCTAAAGATGTACGACTAACAACACGTAGTTGATTTAACAGTAAGAATTTATTCTAAGAGGACACCATATTATACACTCTGACTTCGTAAATAATTTGCCAGTGATTTCATGTCAGTAACACTATTGGTTTATAACGTGGTTACAAAATTGTCTATTTAAAAATATATATATATTTATATTTGTGTGAACCAATGTGAAACAGTAAGTGTTTATAATATAAAACAGCTTTTTTATCATAAGACATAAATAAATGAGAACTTTTAATCTCAGATATCTCTCAATAATAGTTATGTAATTGCATATTTTTAAAAAAAAATTAAAAAGATAACCCATATTGATAAAAACATTACTAAATTACACTTTGATTTAAGAGAATATTTTATGTTAATGAAAATGTGGTCATTTTAATATAGTTAAGTGATGGTATTGATTCACGCGCATCAAAATGTACACTAAATTATTTATGCAAGTACGAACACGTCCAAGTATACTAGACCGTGCATTTAACGTATTATATTAATCAAACCACGTCCAGTGTTTACGCCTAAAGGGTTTAAGTTACGTAAGGTTCACTCCTGCAAGTATATAGTAAATATTTAACACTAAGTTCAGAATTTCTATAAAACCAATAGCTCCTAACTAGTTTGGTTAACATACGACTTACAAAATTCTAACCAGACGCCCACAATAACGAGCACGAAATAGTTTAGATAGTAAACGATTTCATATTAATTTACCACAAGCTAGACGACACGATGACAGACACGGAATAGATTTGACGTACTATTAAGTCAATATCGATCACACTAAGTAGAACAGTTAACTTGAAAAATAAACAAACACTTGCTCATCACTGTCCTCTCGTAGAACTATCCTCTTTTCTCGTCAGCTGTATTCTATATAATATTTAGGTTATCCCTTTACTGATATTTTAACGTCTCTTAAATTGTAATTCACTTCTCATTATTATCATTAAATACCAATATTTTTTCCTTTATTCAATCATTATACTTGCATATATTTAACCACTTAATGTTTAAATAATTGTGAACTTTAAAATCATATAAATAAATAGAGGCAAATTTAAAACTAAAATAAACCAGCATATTTAAATAAAAACACAAATTATGTAGTTTGGAATTATGCATTAATGACCATGTATACTAATACACCGGCTGACCTAAGCGATCTCATACAAATATACGCCATTCGAGTCGTATGTTGTTTTTTAAACAATGCTAAATTTTGTATGAATTTTTTTCGTTTGCCTCATGATATTATTTTAAATAATGCTTATATCTCTAATGCCATATGTACTTATACGAAAGGTTGGGTCATCACGTTTTTCTGTAAAAAATTATCGTATGACATGAGTATATGAAAACGTGAGAAAACGAAATGATTCATTCTATACCTATACAATGTATAAATATATCCTTCACAGGAAGAAACTGGGAAAATGGTCAGAGAGACGCAATCATATTATTATTACGGTTGGCACAATTAATACGGTCGAAAAGCTTACAACGCGTATCATAGAAACCCGCCGTAAATTATCTCGACTTAAAGGGAGTCGGTCAAAAGAAGCGAGCACGATACGATCGGTGAGTGACTATTTCCGGTCCTATGAATTTCCACTGACTTAAACGCGCAGTAAAGTTGGAACATGATGGTCAAAATACGTGTGTAGATAGGATTCTGCTTATATGATGATTAATACAAACGCACAGCTGATATATCGTAACTACAATACCAATTTTGACTGTGAGAGATTTTTTATTCACATTTTTATAGGTGGCATATAAATAAATTTTGTTTGTCTGCTTTATTAGCATTTCTGTTACAAAAAGACACGTTATTATCCAAATGAACCGATTATATAGTAGATGCTATAGAGGAAAGTCCTCGTCTCACTCTATCTCTCTCTCTCTCTCTCTCTCTCTTTCTCTCTTTCAACAACAGCAGCAATAATAGCAACAATATAGCAATAGGAAATTGCGAAAATTTTCAAAATCGATTTAACCGCACTTCAAATGCAGTTGGCAGTGGCTGCATGATAATCTATATTCTATAGTGCAATGTCTGCGTATGTGTATGTGTCGAAATCATATTTCTAAAATTTGGTACGCAGGTAATTTTAGCTAAGAATGTGCGCCTCAAAACCAATATTTTTAATTTAGTATTTTAAAAAGGAGCTCACACAAGGAATTATTGTTGACTCACGAAAAACGATTTTTTTTTTTTTTGTTTATATAGGATTACGTTAGTTACAAAAAATAAAATAATTATTTTAATTGTATATAATTTGTAGACCTGTATATTTAATTTTTTCAAAACTACTCAAATTATTGCATTAAAATAAGTTTATATTTAGCGGACTTTAAGACAAGGCAAATCCACTGGCATTATTTAATTTGTCAAGAACAGCGCCGTGCTGGATCAACTAGCATATAATACATTATACACTATACACTTTATATACGAACTTAAGTCTTATAGTTGTATAATATATATACCTAGACAATATATGTTTTTTTAGCGTATAGCATAATAATAATAATAGTTATGATAATGATGATAATATTAATAATAATAATAGTAATATAAACCACGTTGTCTAATGTCACGGCGATGTTTAATGTGTATCGATTACACGGCAGCATATATAAATAATATATAATAATATATGTAAGCGACGGTGGCTGTAACATTCCGTCAAATCTCCCTTGTTGAGAGCGGACGCGGTAACGGGTAAAACACATTAATGAATATTCATTGCGGTCGTAAAGCGTTCGTCGTCGTCGTTGTCCTTACTTTATACTTACCGCGACCGCTCGTCGTCCGTATACCACAAAGGATATATATATATGCAATGGAGTGAGTGCAATATAAACACCGGTACGTAATATATATATATATATCGCATATTATATACCACGGTCGCCGGTGACGTGAACACTCGACGGAAGCGCACTACGGAATTCAGGGAATGGTCTTACGAATATTATACGTATAGAACACTATAATACACGCGCGATGAGAAATGTTCAAAGACGCCATTATTTCGCTTCAAAAGGGGGAGTCGGGGAAACATTTATCTATAGCCTCTCCACCGTCGCTTGCCGAAGTCGAGCGGGTCCCCATTATTGCTGCAGCGAAATGACGTCGCAGTAATACTGGCGCTATGCGTGGGCGTGTGCGCGATGATCTCAATAATGATCTCAATAATTCATGTACACGGGGCACCAGGTAATTATGTTATTGTTGTACGACTGATATAATATAATATATCACAATACCTATACAAGGCAGATGTGCTGATCCTGTACGGCGTTGTCCGAGACAAATTAAATAATGCCAATGGATTTACCTCGTCTTAAATGCCATTAATTGTAAACTACTAAACTATATACACACACACACACGCACACACACACACACACACATATTCAACGCAATGATTTAGGTGGTTTTGATCAAACATAAAATACAAGTCTACAATTATATACGATTAAAATTAATATTTTATTTATCGTAACCAACGACAACCCTAAACCAACAAAAAAGTATTTGTTTTTCGTGAGCCAACAAATCCTTGTGTAAACTACTCATCTTTAAAATACAAAATTTTAAAATTTGACTTCAAAGCATATATCCTAGGTTTTAGGATTACCTATAATCAGTATACAAAATTTCAGAACCATAAGTGTAATAGAATTGGCTGTGTATCTTTTACGCATACACAAACAAACGTTATCTTTTATATTATATACATATAATATGTGCAGCAGCTACTTAATAAATAATAAATCAGATGAAAGTAAGAAATTAATATACATCGTTTTACACTACACAACATACAAGTACATTATAGAAAATGCAATGCAACACTAAAAAAATATGTTTTGTTTGATCGATCAATTACACAGTGTAACAAAAAAAATCATCATTAATTTATGAACAAAATCATTTATCTACTAACGTGCGATGACTTATATATCATATTATAAATGATAAATAAAAACACCGTATTGACAACAGATGTTTTAATAATAAAAAATTAAAAAAATATACATCATCATCGTTATAATTAAACATAATTAAGTAAATAAAATATTATAATTGTATTTTATCGGTACTTATAATTGAATTTCAAGTAAAAATAAATTTATCATGGGAATAACGCTAAATAAAAAAAAAACAAATTCGTAATAATAAAAAAATGTTTCTTTTAGTAAAAATAACGTTAGAAATTCTTTTCGGAAGAATTAAAAACTTGAAGAAACTGAAAAAAGTCTCTTTGAATAAAAGCAACATCGAGATTTGCATTATTGCAAGATACAGCAATGTAGCATAATCTATGTAAGTATAATTATTTTATGTATTTCAATATCTACAATATATTGTTCTATGTAATATAATTTTACTCGTATAGCGTACTTTAAACGGTTTAAACGTCAATTATACATTGAAAAAAACTGTAGTATATATTTTATTTTTTTTTCCAATATTTTAAAATAAACTGCACTCTTTAAATATTTAGATATTGTGAGTTTTCTTTTACGTAATAATACAATATTATTGTCTATTGATAGAGGTAATTAAAAAATACATATTATTCAATATAATATTAAAAATATTATCTGAATACATGATACGTAATATTAAGTCATTGATAAAGTATAAGATCAATGATAAATACATTATTTATTTAAAAAATATTATTGAAAAATTATATAATCAATGGACAATGATTAAACATTCAACACATATTAATTTTTATGGAAAGTTAATCAGTTATACAAAGACTTTAACCACTTCAAAATACTTACGGAAAAAATAAGTGAGGTGTAGTTTTTAAAATATAGTTTTTTTTTTAGATTATCAAGGTATAAAATGTTAAATTAATAAAAAAAAAACAAACAACCCTTTTTCCAAAAAAAAAAAAAATTAATCGATTCAAATGTATATTCTCTGAATTACTGTTATATAACACATACGTTTATTTTAATTATACTGTATATTTTTCGTCTGTTATTCGCAATATATTCGCAAACAACTGAGAAATTCCAAAGCACTTTAAAAAAAATCTATATAAATAAAATGGGTAATATTTCAAACACCTGCTTTTGGAACACTTCTCCCACAAACATATAGTGTTAAAAGAAATTAATAACTCCATTCCTATCTCTAACACTAAGCAAATCATTGGTGTATGATGCGAATTTGAATTTAAGATTATTCATTCAAAGGACACACATATACCATAACATAATTTTGCATTTCAATCCATTGCGATACGATTAATTTAAAATTTTATTTTCCAATTATATTGTTAAACATGGCTGTAAATAATTTTCATTTACAACTACGTTTGTGTACAATGAAATGTGTATCGCTGTATAATACACGCTGCGCAAAAAGTCCAGCTGTTATTGGATATCGTTATCGTGACCGTGTACAGTGTACTTATATATACATCATGAGCCCTTTTTTCGACCCGAAGACGACGACGGCACGACGGGCGCCGGCGTCCCCTCGACTACAGTCGATTTTTTTCCAACAGAGTGCTTCGCATGGATAGGCCGTTGAACGTGAACCATAAAACCAGACGCGAACGTCCCGTTATATACACGCATATACATATACAATATGCATACTGGGTGATACTTAACGTATGACACTCATTATTTCAAAAACTAATAATGTTTTTGTAAATATTTTTTTACAAAATTTTAAATTATTTTTTCATTTATTAACCATTTTACATTTTTAGTAAAAACATACATTTTAAATTTTAAACGGAACGATGAATGTATTGATTTTACAATGGTGTGTATTTTTTCTTATTGTATGTTTGTAAATATTTTTTTGAGGCAATAAAAATGCTTTGATTTTCAAAAATTGAGGTGTTTTCTGGTATCAAATTGAATCTACAATTGGTATTTTGGGTAGATCAAAAATAATTTCTAAAAGTAAATTTTATAATCGGGAAAAACAAATTTTAATCTTTGACAAAATCGATTTTATTTTTTGTCGTATTTCGAAAAAAATTAACAGTACACACATTTTCACCAAATATTTGTTATCATTTTAATTATATATTATAAAATTTCCAAACATTTTTTTTTCATTCTATAACTGTTGATAAAATTATTTGGTTTTTTTTTATATGCATTTGAAATTTGTCAAAATAGCAAAAAATTACTTACTACTTTGTAGTTAGAAATTCATAAAAACTTTTCGCTTTATATCTAAGTTTTGAAAATTTAATACTAGATTCCTCTTAATTAGTTCATACTTAAACCATAAAATCTAATAAATATATAAAGGCAATTATTTTTTTTAGAAATTTTAAGTTAAAATTTGGTTGAAATTACTTATTTAAATATAAATAACGATGTTAATTATTCTATCATAATTTAAAAATATTAATCGTAGAAATTTAAAACTTTTACATAATATATTATATTATTATAAATTGTATAGCATTTACAGGAAAATATTATTAAATGTTGAGTTATATAATAAGTTTATATAATAATATGGTATAAATACATATTATAATAATAATTAAATACTAATAATTTAATAAATGCAATATTTTCGGAAAATATTTAACCAAGCTACTGTAATACTAAAAGAAAACTTTAATAGCTAGATCAAAATACATATCACTAAATATACTAATAAGTAATATAATGATATAGACTTTCAGACCGTTTCCGTTCAAAATAATTTTTCTTATAAAACATATATATCATTGAATTTTAATTTAACATATCTATAATAGTGGCCCTCTCGACTCCTAATGTAAAACAGAACAATATTCACTTGCTTACTTTTTTGATTCCTTATTTCAAAACAGAATATATTTTAAAATTTTAAACGAGTATTTAAATGTGTTTAAGGTTTAGATTAGTGAAATAAAGTGAGTGATATCCATGTACATTGTTTTTTAATGACTCATTACTAATGAGTAATGGCTTAAAATTGTATTAAAAAAATATTTTCATAAACTTCATCAGTGTTGTCTGAAATAATGAGTATAATATCATGTTTAAAAGATTACCCGTGTATATATAATATTATATAATAATAAATACCATACTATAATTTGTGTGTGTGTGTATAAATCAAATACATAAATGACTTAGAGAATGAAGGTAATTTTAAGGTATATTTAAGTTTTTTTTATATTTTTGTTTCCAAGAATACCTGTTACCTATTCGTTTTAAATATAAAATATTTCATCATGAAAACAATTTGAAATCCCGTAATTTCTCAAAATATAAATCATGTGTATATTATATCCTACTATTATATAAATATATAAATCCTAAAATATGTATTTATCTGTTAAATACTTTATATTACGATATGATGGTAATATTATTGTTTATAAATTATTATTTATTTACAATTATGTTATCTAAATACTCATTAGATATGTTACGTAATGATACATAAAAAAAATATTGGAGGTGGATAAATGCCTGTTTTTCCCAAACATACTACTAGTCTACTACAATACAGCCTGCCTGCGCGGCAGCTGTGCACTAACTCGAAAACACTAAATACTCATATATTATATAATAGTTCCGACGACGCGGACGTACCAAAATTGCATACCCTACACCCCGTCTCAACAATATTAATATTAATTTATATTTTAGTCGGAACTCGATACTTATATATTGTTATTGTATCACAGGGAACAATCCAAATAATATAGATAGAATTTTTTTTCTATCTACCAAACAACTCTTTGATAACATATAACGTCAATTTTATTACTCAGCTATATATTTTCTAAAAATACATTTTTAAATACATTCATTTTTTGATTAGAAAGCAATTTACCATTAAAACATAAAATAAGAAAAATTTAATATTAGGTTATAAATATATTATCAAATCGTTTTTCAGCTATTCTATCCGTTAGAACACACTATAATATGCGAGTAAAATACTAATAGTGTAAAATATTTCAAGCACCGATTATTATTATTAATATTTTAAACACTCGCTAAAATGATATACCAATATATTATTTATATTAATTATTTTTATCATACAACGCCGTTACTGCTACGGTTATATTATGTTCATAGATAACCAATATAGAATTAATTCATTTGGAGACTTGGCGATTTGCCCGCGTTTCCGAAGTCAATACAATTATCCTAATATTATACTGTATGATATTCAAATATTGTAGTAAATATTACATTGGTTATAATATCGTGTACAATATAATCCCATGCAACAATGCACGTCATAATATATTGCTTTTAGTCTTCTTTTTTACT
Organism: Rhopalosiphum padi; assembly: GCF_020882245.1. Lineage (NCBI taxonomy): Eukaryota > Metazoa > Arthropoda > Insecta > Hemiptera > Aphididae > Rhopalosiphum > Rhopalosiphum padi. Next base: position 31,880,296 of record NC_083597.1, on the reverse strand, counting down.
TAAACGGTTTTAATTACTACATACATTATTGTCATGTACCATTATGTTATTATAGCATCACTCAAGGGATAGAACTACAATCAAATAAATCTATGATAACAATGGTTTTAAATCTTAATAAATTGTTTCAATGAAATTTGCAATACGCATTTTAAAGTTTATCATCATACTATTGTTATTTTTTTTTTGTTATATAGACCTAATGATAAAAATTATATCGATATTATTTAGTCTACAATTTATAAATAAACACTGCTGTAAAATTATATTATAAGATTCGGGAAGCAATAATACTGAACATTACATGATATGTTTACGTCTGCAACTATATGAGTTTAAATTAATATGTAAACACAACTTGTACTATTGGTAATTTAATTGAACATTTTTCTAGGATAAAAAAAAAGATGAACATAGCTACTATATAATGTCTTGTAGAAATAAGAATAAATATTTATATAAATGTATTTTCATAAACTATAATTATTTAAGAGGCGTCAAAGTGATGTTGTTCAATGCACATTGCCCATAATCTATTACTCGTTCACTACATTCTATCTAAATTATATATATATTTACAGTACAATAAAATAATAGTGCCACTAAAGTCAAATTTAAATTAAATTAAAAATATTTCAAACAACGTTAATATATTTGATAAAGGTAAAAAAAAACCTTAACGCGTTAATGCATATACCTAATCGATTATCACATTACTTTTTTTCACAAGTTTAATTTTGTTCAAACGACTAAATACCTACTTACACTCACACATGGTATTTATTTAATGAAACAATTTACTGTGATGCTGTGTTTTACGGTCTGTAATTCGATTTCATTTTTTTAAATTAAATTAGAAATCACATTATTAATTTTCCATATATTTAAACATAAAACGAATTTTAAGTTAGGTAAATTGGTATTTTACCAAAGGGCTTCTTAAATTCAAATTCAGTATTCCAAAATAAACTTAAAACATAAATTAAGTGTTTCTCGATCAATTATAAAACATTATTTTATGATTTCCTTATGGCCAGAGAGGATGCTCCCATCTGCCAAACCTGTGGCACCGCACTAACGGTCAAACACATAATTGCCGATTGTCTAATGTATGAACATGAACGCGTCGACCATAGGATATCCCACCATCTAGACACCGCACTTGGACCCAATCAAGAAAAAATCATCGACTTAATTAATTTCTTAAAACAAACAAAATTATTCAATAGTATTTAAAACCTAATTATTTTAATTGTACTAATACCTATTATTTGTTTAATCTAATATCTTATAACTTTCTGTAAATAATTGTAACTAATGGCCTTTGTTGTCGATGTTATTGAGATCAATAAAAAAAAAAAAAAAAAAAAAAAAAAACATTATTTATCTTTGCTGTTTTATAAAAAAAAAAATTGAATCCTTTGCGTTTTCCTGTCTCAAATATTTTCAATGATTAATCCATTATTATTATTTTTTGTAAGTAATAATTTTTATTTTTATTTCCATTTTTGTTATTATATATTTTTTTTTTTATATATACAGTGTATTATTTATTAAACATTATATAAATTCTTAATAGTTGAAAATAATATGTTATTATTCTTATAATTTTAGACATAAATATTTAGCAAAAATGTAAGAATCAGAAGTTATTTACGCAAAAATAACTACGGATATCTAACCTATATATATATAATGTTTGACAGTCGAAATATTCTAATGGAATTATTTATTATTTTTTGGGTACACAACATATACACTATTCAATTCATATGTTCAAACTAACTCTTTTTAACATTTTTAACTCTTACAATAACAATACACTCTGCTCACCACGAATTTTGAAAATCTAAAATAAACTAAATAAGGAGTAAATCTTTAGACGTAAAGTTTATATGATAATATATTATGTAATAAAATATGCGTCCATAGATACTCATTTGAAACTTTAAAAAATATAACTAATACATTTTTTTTGTAATTAGGTACATTATTCATAATTTAAATATAATATTATTTGAAAACACTGAAATACAATAAAAATATAATACAATGAGACTCTTTTTATTAATATAATTAATGTAGATACACCAAAGTCTGAATAAATATACCCTCAATAAATTATTTATGTTTACCAATTATATTAATCTACATGTATATAAGATGATTGATGTCTAATGGTTGAAATAAAATAAATTATTATTTTTATATAGGTATAAATTAATAAATTATATTACCAATAACATAACAGTCTACTATATTTCAATACGAAACAATAATATTATAGAAGTCCAGTTAGAATTAATTATCAGATATCATTTACCAACTATGCAAATAACCGTAAATAAACTTTAAAACATATACATATTTATTTTCAAGAATACTGCACGTTTAGAACTTTTTATTGACCAATTATTATATTTTTATAAACGTAGTTAAATAATTGTTATATAATCCATCCTCATTCCTCGACGTATATTAATGTTGTGACCATGTTATCATAATAGGTTTTTTAGTTTAGAAACAATTTCGTTTAAAACTTTACCACTGGATCAAATAACAGTAACCTACATCAGCTGTCGACCAAGTCATAAAATGTTGTTATTTTTATTCACTTATGCATATATTTTAATCTAAAAGCAGAGTAATTTTCACTAAAACTTTAAACTAAACATAATAAACTTTACTGATTTAACTATCTTTTGACAATGACAACCTGCATCAGATGTCAGATGTGTCATGAAATTATACTCTGTTTCATCAACTTATGCGAATCTAGCAAAAAAATTTACAACTTTAAGTAAAGAATAACAAACTTAGCATTATTTAGTAATTACATGTCAAACACAATCATATTTGTTATAAATGGAAAATATAATCATATTAATAATAAAAAGATGGGATTTTCCCATAACAGTATATTTTAAACCAATCAACCCACCTAAATAATTGTATATAAATATGTATGTATATATGTATTTGTTTATTGGAGTTGTGACGTTAATATATAAAAACATTTTATTATTATTTATTTTTATTTGTAACAAACAATATTATAAATTTAACATTTATCAACAATAATAGCGGTAAATTATAAATTATTATCTAATTATATTAATCAAACATAATATTTTACTGAAAGTATTTTTGTTCATATTTATATGTTTTTATTAAATGGAAGAAAATTAAATAGTTTATATTTTATAGTAATTTTTATTTTTGATCCTAGACCAATAATAATATTTATATATATATATTATAAAGCATCGACAACTTGGTAATATTTGACTCTACAGCAGTTTACATTTATCTGTATTAGACTAGAATGTATTTGACTCTTAATTGGACTCCGCAGGTTGAGCATTTAGTTTGATCTTCTTTGTTCATAGATAACCATTTATATACTTAACTGAATGTCTTCATGTGTGTCTTACTTTTAAACATATTAAGATTATCTCTTTAATAATGAATTAACTTTTATTCAGAAACTCAAATAAGGCTGTTATTTTAAATAATAATTGTATATAAAATCTTCAACTTTTTATTATTAGTAATTTTTTCCAAGAAAACAATTTTTACACAATTTATTAATTATTTTATTGCATACATGCAGTGGCTAAATACAGCTGCTTTTCTTGGTAAATATTATAAATGTATAAACAATAGTTATATACAACTTTTGCAATGTTTTATTTTCTTTCTGATAGACTAAACAGTGATTCTTTATCACTGTATTTAAAAGTATATTTTCAACCACATAATTTGTTCATCTCTATTGCATATCATTAGCGTTTAGGCAACGCATACATTTAATACTGTATTAAAACAATGTACCTAAATAATATTCTCATAGAATCCTATTTAAATTATGTTAGTCTATAAAATAAATTACTATAGATTTTATTTGCTTGTGACAATATATCACCAATCATGTATTATAATATGTATACGTCTGTTTGGGATGATTAAATCATTATAAATTTTATAATATTATCTTGAATCCTAATTTATACAAGATGGAATATTCTTCAAAGAATATAAAATAGAAATTATAACAACTAATTATTTATGAATAAATCTTGGGCTAACATATTCTTAAATATTTTTAAAAAAAATGTTTTAATTTAATTTTTATTTTCACAGTATGTTACATACGTCATGTTTAATAATAAATAATATATTAAAATACTTATTATAATGCTTTACATTCAGGTATTCTACAAGTAATTTAATTAAAAGGTTTAAAAGGTTATTAACTTGTTAAATATAGTAATTTAAATAGCATCCTACATATTATTATGTTGATTTAACCAATGAACCTATTTTGAAGTTTTTGTTAATGAATTATTTGAAGTAGTGGTAAAACAATTAAGTGATACTGCAAATTTTTAAAAAGGGAAAACCATTTTTCAACAAATATTTAAAATAAGGTTAATTAATAATTAATATAATACAATTAATAAATAATTTATCAAATATTAAAATTAAACAGTTTGATTATTTATGAATTTCTAGACTAATTTACATTTTTTTATCCAGTTCTTATTCATTATGTATTGCATTTTAAAACTTATTAATATGTGCTATTATAAGTACCTATAAGAGCATAAAATAAATGCACTCAACTTTATAAATATCGTCAAACATGTACAAAAGAAAATTGTTAATGTATTTTAGCTAAAGTGTTAAGAGAAATACTGAAAATACAAAATTCAGTCAATTAAGAAATTGTCCATATGTCCATATTAGTTTGTTGAAACTTGGCACTTATGATGACAACAAATAATAAGCGAGGAGTAGAAAGAAATCAACTGAAAAGAACAATATAATAATATATGAATACCTATGAATATTTAGGTGTTACATTATTTGAAAGATCACACTTTTTTTCTCTAAGTTAAATTATTTAAAAATGAAATACTAATGTAGTTATTCAGAAGTTGACCAAATATCTCAAAGCATCATAAATTCATGACATAACGTAATTTAATGATACACATTAAAATATATGCATTAACATGAAAAATGTCAATTTGCGTGTTAGACATAAATTATTAACCGTAAGAAAAATTGCAAACTATAATATATTATACATAGTTAGTTTTCATCATGTATCAATCTTACACTTCAAACCCTTGAAGTACTTAACTAGTAACTACCCTTAAATTTAAATAATTTTTCCCTACATAATTTAAAAAAAAAAAGTTTTTTAGTTAGACTAAACGAAGTTTTTCAAAAATTTCTTGTAGGTAATCTATTTGTCAGTAGATTTTAAAACATGATGATTTATCTTTAAATGCTTTAAAGTATATATAATTAAAAACTATCAAAGATCAGACAATCTCTCGTGTGTAAAGCGAATCAATAGACAATTATCTGATACCCAATGGTATATACATATATATTATCTTGTCTGATTTTTTTATTTATTTATAAAACTTTTCTAACTATTTAACTTTTTTTAGTAAATACCTGGAAGTTCCAAAAAATTGGACGTTCTTCTTTGTCTCCCACGAGCTGTGGCATTAAAGTTAAGCGGTGCTAATTCTTCATTGGAAAATTGAGAGTCACGACTACTTCGACGTGACGCTAGATAAGCTAGTCCCCGGCCTCTAGGAGACGATGGTCTAGAAACCGACGCTGGCATCGTAGATATATCTTCCTCCGTGCACTCAGTTAAGTCAGACGCTGACCTAAAATAAATTAAAAGTAAGTATTAAATAAACATTTAAAATATTTTTGATACTTTTACAACGACTATTAATACATTTATTTTAAATAAAACTGTATAATGTTGCATAATATATTACATTATTATTATTTTAATATAATTGTTTATTTTTAAATATGAATTCGATCCGTAATAGTTTTGTACTAATTGCTAATAAAAAAAAAATATGAATAAATAAATTAAAACGAATATTAGAAATATATTCTATATATTATATTTATCTGAGTAAAGATTGAAATATAATGCATAAAAGTCGTACATAATTATTATTAGGTACCAATATATTCACTCGGTCAGTTTATAATCTTTACAAATTCGATAATATTACTTTCATTTTCTGCAATATTAACATAAATAAACTTAAATAGGTAGAATCTATAGTAGCTATGTATATTTTGCTATGTCACGCGTATGTAAGACAGAAACAATACATGCAGGTCTAAGCGATGTATCACCCACTTAATTGTTTAAAATTATTCGAGATAATTTTGCTAAAATGTAACTAATTATTAAATCAATAAATTATTAAGTAACAATAGCTTGCGAAAAAAAAGTTAACTCTTAATTTGGAAATTTTGTAAATAAGAATGTTCACAATACATTTATACTAGCATTTTCTTTAAATAGTTATAATTGTTTAAGATCTATACTATTTTTAAGCTATTTATAGAATTTTGATATTGTCTACTTTACATTTTGAGCGAAACGATGAAAGTAATGGTTTTACAATAATGTGTTGTTTTTTTTTGTCCATCGTTACTTTTTGAAGAAGTATAAAAATGCTTCAATTTTGAGGGTAGTTTCTGCTATGGCAAATTAAATATGTAATAAAAAATTCCTCATAAATTTTTTTTACCGGAATTTTAAAATAGAGTTTGACATAAAACCACATAAATATTTTATGAGCGTTTGAAGTTTACATTTCGACGACATTGGATTTTCAAACGTATTATATAATAATAATTTATCCTCAAAGAATTTTGTTATTTTATTATTCAAAAATAATTCTTCATTTTAAGTTGTTATAAATTTAGTTCTGTTCTAAAAATATCTAAATTACACGAGCACAGTTTTTTTTAAACATTTGAAATTCAAAATATTTTTAACCTCTGTAAATTTTTACCCTCAGCATTAAATTAGTATTTATTTTTATTATTCAAAATATGTTATTATTATTGTTTTTTGAATTCATAAATCTGAATTTTAGGCATGTAACTATATTCGTCACAACCACATATCTAATATTAAATTAAACAATATACATCAGTATATAACCATAGTATAAATTAAATATAACTGTTTGAATAATCGTTAACTTAACTATCTTATAATTGTTATAAACTGTTAACTATCTGTAAATGGTTGTCCATGGTAGCACACATGGAAAAAAATTAAGTAATAAATGCACGCATAGTTCGACAGTCCAATACAACAAACAGCCAGCTACGACAATTTTTTTCCATCGCAGCATTCTATTTTAATTTTACTAAACGTCCTTTCCAGAAAGAACGAGCGGCAGGGACGAGGACGAAAAACGGAACACTTATGTAGTGGACCTCATCTCCGAGGACTGGTGTACTGTAACCAGGAGGAACCGCTGACAGAAATGCAGGTGAACCGGATGTCTACCGACCAATTACTGCAGGACTCGGTGCGGGTGACCATATACCACAGGGGCTGGGCAAACAGGATGGTGGACATCCATCGATCAGCTGCAACCGATCAGGGATGAAGACCAGACACAATTGTCAGAAAAACAACAGTCGCAACATCAATCAGCTTTCAGCAGCAAAAACAGCGAGTGAGCTCAGCCCCATGATGCTAGGAGAGCCGGTACCTGTACCCGAAGCGTCAGAAGCATCCTGCACACCAGCGGTGATGGTGGACGGAGGCACAGAAGGCGCGGAACCGTAGGAAGTTCAAAAAACTGAACGAAAAGATAAAGGTCAGGGAGCAATTGGTAAGCCAGCAATACCGGCTAACCATACAACTTGCACCAACATCGGACCCGGAGGCCGCCTGCCGACCATTGCCCGGTAGAAACGACAGAGGTAGACCTACCGGTGATAAAATAAGAGCTAAATTTCCGATGAGCCGTTACCGGCCACCAGCCAGGAGCAACTCACCCAAACCTAAAAGTCGCTCAACTTAATCGAACTTAATACTCCTAGCGTTGATTTTGACGCGTCGCGCGTCGATGGCAAAACGTATTTTGTTATCGTTTGGAATTCCGGCTATTTTCGTAGTATTGGTACTCGATTCTCGTGATAAAGGAACATCAGTTACCGATTCTTTATATATAAAATTATTACTAACATTTCAATGTCAGTTCTATGTATGGTTATGATTTAAAAACAATTAATTTTTAGAGTCATAATAAATTTTTATTACAATGTTAATAATAATATATAAAATAAAAATTGTCTATAATATTATTATTTTATAATCGTTTTCTTAAATTGAAATATATTTTTTCATTATTATCAAGTATTATCTGGTACTTTTTGGACATTTTATGTTTCCGGACGAAACATCGCTGAAAAACGTCGTATGGTGAACTTAAAGTGTTTTGTTTATGTATTTGATATTATATATCAACGTATAAAAATCTAAAATAATAGAGTATACTTAAAAACTCCAATAATCTAAATTTAAATATATATATTAATTATTAAAGAAAAAATCGGTGTAAGCAAACTTGGTTAATCACCCTGTATTCGTGTATTTTAAAAGTAGACCGTTGAATAAATATAGTATAATTTTTACAACTTAATTAAAACTTAAATTCCAGAATCAAGAATAAACCAAATAAAAATATCAAAAACACCATATCACCATTTTTTTTTTTTTTAATTTAAAAAAGCTTGGTTGGGAATAAAATACTGAATCCATTATATTTATTATTTTTATTAGTTAAATTTAACGATTCTGTATTCTGTAATTATAAAAATAAGATAAAAGCATCATCTCCTACGTCTACGATTGATAAACTATATACTTGTATATTTTAATTACATCGTTAACAACTTTTTTTCATTCTTGAGAATGCTATAAAGTATAAAAGATCGAGTATTATTTTTAAGTGGGAATAATTATTTAATAGCATTATACCTACCGTGAAGTTTCCAATTTACACTAAATCATTTTACCTGTCGCCTAGACATAATAATATCCACGTCATATTTTAATTTAGTATACTACTGTATACATAATATATACAACTTAACAGTAAACAGATTATTCTAATTTACATAAATATTAGACCAAAACACTAACAAACTATACCTAATATGATTATTAAGTCTATTCAAGACTTTGGTACCTACAATAAACCTACCAGGCCACCTATAAATTTATACTTGCTAATCCAAGAGTCAAATCCATTACAATATCTATTTCTGTCAAATAGATAGATATATAAAAAAAACTTAATTTGAATAAAAATGCTATACTTATAGTTCATTATAGGTTAGATTTATTTTTAAAACGTCTTGATGTATTTATCTTATATTTAGCAAAATATTAATCTATGATCTATCTTAATTTTTAATCACGGATAATTTAAATGTATTAAGTTCTATAAATTAAACTTCATTTCTTTCTTTAAGAATTTAATAACTGCAATGACATATCTATTATAAATTATGGCTATTATAACTATTATGTGTAATACATATTTTATGAACAGGACTAATATACCTAGTAAAATAAATAAAAATATGGATATTGGATATGTATTGTATACCTTTAATGTATTAATTATATATTTAAGATTTAAAACTTAGTTAACTATAATTAAGTATGTTTTTAAAGCTTTTTTTTCAATTTTAAAAAATATTACCTTTTAAGTATTACACTGTATTTAGTTATTGGCCTTTGTATTATCGAAACAATTTTAACCAAATAAGTTTTCAATACATATACATCGATATAATACTAAAATTAATCAAACTAGTATTCTGTAGTACCTATTCCTAACTTGATTATGATAATTTAAATTAATCAATAATTTTAACCTTATAGTTTTCAAATATTTACATCGTTTTAAAGAGTAATTACATTTTAGAACACAATTATTCATTTCTGCTTTTGTGGGGAAATCTTTAAATCAATTTTTTTTTAAAACTTCTATAAAATCAAATTTAAAATATGCATAAACCAAAAGTTCAAATACTTACAGATTGTCTTCTCAAACGGCTATTTATAAATAAAATAAAGCTCATCTCTATAAACTAAATTTCAAAAATAGTTTTAAGATATTTATTTTAATATAATATAATATACAAAGTAATTCACCAAGCATGTTTACCGCCATTTCTATACCATATAAAAGGACTGACACAAACTTCTTGTATAAGACTCAATTGTTTTTACTATAAATTATTAAGAAGATAATTAATTTTTTAAGTCTTTAATAAATTCTAAGTATTTAAAAATATAATGCTTACTTAAATATACTTGAAATTTATAAAAATCGTAATTTGAATAAATTAAATATTAAAAAAAAAAATTTGGGATGATCATACTTAGTAAATCACTCTGTATATTATGTTATAGGTATAGTGAACCTATTCAATTTCGAAGACATATTTTTAAATCAGCCATACAAATTAACATGTTGTATGTAAGTATTGTTATTTTATACTAAATGGTCGTATTATCAAAAATTACGAGTTTTAACAATTAAAAGTTAAATAATTATATTCCTACAAGTAAATTTAAGCATGAATATCAGAATATAAATTTATTATACATTATTTAACCTTATTTATTATCAAAAAATACCTACTTATTTGGTACTACTCGTTTAATCTTTATATTTGATTCACATTATAATAATTTACACCTACTAGGTACCTACTGTCCTAGTACACACAAATCGCATAAAAGTAACAAAAAAAAATATCGGGAGTAACATTAAATTTACTTAGAACAATGTTGATGTGGCTGCTCGATAAGTATACATCATCCGTTTATACGTATATAAATATTATATTATTATGTATTTAAGTATATCAGTCATCACTCATCATTGAACAATAAATGAACGAAAGTATCAATAACTTTAATGCTTTTAAGAGTATAATACATGGAATAGTTTATAGTTATATTTATTTAAAAAAACACATTATTTTAACTGACTAAACTTTTTTCCTTATGAAAATTAAACTTCAATGAAATGTGAAGAGAAAACAAGATATTTTTCCGCTTGAGAACATACGTAAAAAATTCACACATAAACCTATTTTTCACATGTCATATAAAAATAGACAGAATATTATTCTTAAAAATGTGGGCAAATAGATACCGAACTACTTTCTGTGCAGTTAGTGTTGAGTGGTTAATTGTAATGGATGTGATTAATTTTATTTCAATACCTATTATATTATAAAGACAAACGGTCTGAGTGGAGATGGTCTGTAAGTTTACATCACCAAGTATATTTCATTATATGTTTGTATTACGATTAAAATAATTTATTTTATTTTTAGTAAATTAATATTAATAAAATTAGTTGAATTAATTATGTGTATAAATTTGGGATTAATTGTAAATATATTATTCTTATAGACATTACATTTTTTACATAGTTATTAACTATTAGTTTATTACACAATATAGGTATTTTATAAAACTTCAATCACTGATAACATTATGTAATTTATTGAACTTGTAAAAGTAACGTGTACCTATAACTATTTTTTAAATACATATAATATGTTAATTTACTGTTTAAAATATCGACTGATGCTTTGTTAAATACTAACGGTTTACTTTAATGATACGAATTAGAGGTGCTATTAAATTGTGATCGTCAAGTCTGTAATTATTAATTATTATTACGATTTTATTTAATTATTTTAGATTTTAATAGGTATTTAAAGAATTCACTGAAAAACAAAAATTTAACCCTGAGTGATAATAATAATTATTGTATATATTTTTTTTTATAAGCGCCCTGGTAGATATTATGTTTTTATAGTTTTATAATATTTTATAATTTGAGCATGATTTATTATATAGGTACCTGGTCACCAGGATACCTAGTAAAAATTTGAAATATGCAACGGCAATAATGCCGTTAATTAAAAAAAAAAAGGTTTGTCCTATACAGTAAAAAATACAATTTCAAATAATCTAGTTATGTAATTTGTAAAGATCTACTAATCTCAGTACTCTATATAGGTGGTATATGATAGGTAGGTAGGTACTCACTACTCATACAATATAATTTAATATGCATAACAGCAGGTGCAACAACGAGAAGGGATAGTGTGGACCTACCTGTGAGTGTTGCACGCGCTGTCGCTGTTCGTGTTGTACGACGTGGTGGTAGCCGCACTACCCGTGGACGGACTCCTGGGTAGCGTCCTCGGTGTGTTTGGATTTGTGCCGCCACTGCGGCCATAATGATGGACAATGGCCGAGCCGCCGGACGACGAAGATGCGGTGGTCGCGGAACCCGCGGACGGCGGGAATTTGAACACTCCAGTGGACGACGGGGTCGTGGGGCTGCGCCGCGGTGGCCCGTCGGTCGGCGTGGTCACGCTCAGCGACGGGCTCCTTGGTGGCGTGTAATACGACGTGGACGACGAACCGGCGCCCGGCGGCGTCTTATGATGCATGTTGTGATGCGCGTCCGGGAAAGAGTTGACATGTCCCAGGTCCCGGCGAACGACGGGTCGCGGCTTGTTGGCCGCCTTGGCGCTGGATGACCGCCGGCACGGCTGATGGTGGTACGCTACTGCCGGCGGTTGTTGTGCCGACTGCTGCTTAAAATTATTGTTATTGTTGTTGTTGTTGTTATTGTTGTTGTTGTTATGGTTGATGCCGGATGACATTGAACCGGACCCGCCGACCGTACTACTACCCGGACCCGCCGCGATGGCTGCGCCGCCGCTGTTGGACACATTAACGGACGACTTGGACCGGGGCGAGCACAATGCAAAATACGGCTGAGACCGTTCGGAGAATGAAGTCTCCGACGATCCGATCTCGCTGGCCGAATCGGAACTCCGGAACGTCCGCATGGAACTGCTATGCGATGACATGGTGACGTGTGCGCGTCGACTGCCGCTCCTCTACTTCTGCGGCCGAAGTCGCCGTGTCTCTATTGCTACTGCTGCCGAAACGGTACTGGCAACAGGTGGACGCCGCGAAGTCAAAACGTGCGGTCCGCAAACGCCGGCTGCACCGCCGCCGTCGCGCTCGCTGCAGATTGGTCGCGGAGACGGCGCGCGGTGCAGCGCGTCACTACTTGGGCGATATTATTCCCCCCGGAACGGACGTCAGTTTTCAGAAAAAAAATTCTATTTTCACGCGAAATTCGATTTTTTTATAGATATAGTTTTTGGATACGACCGAACAAGATAGCGAAAAACGAACGATCCAGCGCGTGTGATGGTATGTTTTTCGTGTGAGCACACGATAATAATGATAATAATTACGATCAAATTTCAAAAAAAAAAAAGTGACTGGAAGCTATATTATTAAATATTATCGTCGATTCACGTATATTAAGGGCGGCACGCAGCAACACGTGTCCCGGTCGCCCCGCAGCTTTCGCGGATGGAGCCGTTCGGTACACTGAACTAAACGACGATACGCGAAGGGAGGGTCTACGCGACTTTTAACAGAATCGCGACCACGGCGGTGGCGGCGTACCGTTAGTGTGAGCTGCACTACAGTCCACAAGTTGGGGGCTACAAAATCGTTCATGAAACATTTAACGCTATCTAGCGGCTGTTGACCAGTACTGATACAGTGTAACTACAATTTAAAAAAGTACATCGCTCTTTTCCATATCAAAGATGCAACAGCTACTAAACCAATGCCCAGTTACAAACTCTTATAAGATGGAAATACGAGGTGATCCATTTAACATAAGATACTAATTAGAAGTATTTAACACGTTAAGTGGATCAATCTGTATAATATAACTACCTTGAAGAGCACACCACTAAGTTAGGTTATACACTTACACACGTCTCAAAAAAATAGGTACATACGTTTTAGTATTATTATAGTTGTAACATATTATTATCTTTAGTCTTCACCATCACCATATTCGTTCGATTTACTAATTTGTTTTTATCGTGTAATACTGTTCTGGAAATTAAAATTATACCATATAACAAATTCAATAAATTCTTACTAAGTTTTTTTTATTATTATATTTATTATACTTTAATATGTGTTAACATGTTGCATGTTTTTTTATTTTACATAAACATTACTTATAAATTTAAAATGGTTTTATTTGTAAGATGAATTTGAAGAAAATTTGTTAAATTTTTAAAGAATATATATTAATTTAATTTTTACTAATATATATTTGATAATTATTAATTAATGGATAACGACAAATATTACTTGTTTAATTTTTAATGAATAGTAAAATAAAAATCAATTTTATATGTAATTTTATTTTTGTTATTTGTGGTGTAAGAAAAAAAGTGAAAATCTTAAAATACATATCTATTGGCTATTACCTATATGTTTGGATAATTCAACAATGTTTTAAACAAGAAATGTAATAGTTAGTAGTTACCCTATATATTATTCCTTTAATATTGAACTTGTACATGAAACCTTCTTTTAAACTAAAAAAAAAAAAACAGAAAATAAATATATTCCTTTTCTATACGCACTTTTTATCAACCTAATAATGTATTTATAAATAATGTGGGCAGTCTGGGGATCTGGGCAATACATTATGTTTATCGACACACAAAAGCACTATATGGTTTATTATTAGTATTCACTGTATTACAATGCCGGGCTAACTGCTAGAATATAAAGGAGTAGGTTATAGATTTTTCTATGGTTCTATGTTCTATGTAGAACTAAAAAAACTATATAATATGCAATCGTTACAATTTACTATAAAACATTTAATCGTTATCTAAAAATAAAAAAAAATTTTATCATATGAATCAATAATTACATTTTACGCTATACCTACATCATAGTAGTGTATGAGTGTATCAATATTTAAATTGTTGACTTTTGTTGTACAATTTAAGTTCAAATAGTTCAATGGACGAAATTTTATATTATATTATATAATTTGAGGATTCGTATTATATATTTTATATTTATAATATATATTATTATAATCTAGTATGAACTAGGCATAAGGATATACGAATATCGTATTTTTAATTTTACAATTTATGCTTAGCTTAAAAGTATAACAGTACCTTGAATACCTACGTTATAGAGACAATTAATTAGAAACATCTAATTATTAGTAATACAATACCTAATATATATAATATTTATTGTATAACCGTATACATGAGTATATGAGATTTTATACGTTATGACTTATGATTTACGTAATAAGTTAGGACTAGAACTCTCAAATTTTTCACGTCTCACGTGTACCTATTTACAATTAAAAATCCGTACATTTTACGCATATGTAATTAATTGCTAAATCATAAATATTTATTTCATATGTATTTAAAACATATTAAACATTTTAAACGTATTAAATTATAATAAATATATTTAAAAAAAATATGTTAATAATTGCCGTAAAAGACTAAAAACTATAAATATCTATATACCTACTACTCTAAAAATAAATATTTCATAGTGTTATCGTAAAAAGGCAGGACCGGTGGAACCACTGCTTTTGGTTCAAAATATTCCAAATAAATAATTGATAGGTGGTCATTGATCTCCACTGATGAGTAAAAACTAGAAACTATTGAAGTATACTAATATATTGAAAATTAAATCTCATGTGCAATAATAAATACGTGTTGAAATACATTCACAGACGTAAATTTCACATGAGAATTGGGACCTCTAGTAACTCGTAGCGCTATGACCTCTTAACCCGTCTTTGGTACACATATAGTTCGTAACATGATTGCTACACTGTGAGCGCGGCGCTCACACTTTACTTTTTATATTATTATTAATAGATCGATTTACTTAAAAAATTAAACCTTACCTAGAAATATGTATATTTTTATGTACAGTACATAATTTATAAAATAAAAATAAAAAACTACAATCTTATTTCATAAAATTATTTTTACTTTATATATGCTCGTCGTATGCTCCTTACATATTGACACGGCCATTTAATTGGTACTGTCGACTTTGTCTAACGATGACTGATAGGAAACGGCAAATAACACAATAATTTATTTTTATAAATATTTAAAGACATGTTATTTGAAGGTATTTATAGTATCAGATTAATTCGATAATATTTGTACGAATAACACTCAAAATGCTATCTGTCATCTGTGTGAGCAGCGCGCTAACATGTGCACCAACGACGGGTTGTAACCAACGTTAGGTAAAGTAGTTATATTCCAATTTACAACACAGTACGTCTGGTGTGGATTTACTATAATAATATAACTATTAATCGCATTGGCTCGATATACAAATAAATGTATAATATATATATATATGTGTGTGTATAGCTAAGCCACTCATTGATTACATAATACCCGATAAATTTATTAGGTATCAAAGTATCAAATAAATTATATACAAATGCATAAGTATAAATTTTGACATTTGCGATTTGCCACACGTTCATCAAATATGTAGGGCCGTCGAGATCTTTGGTTGACCCCAGGGCTGATAAATTCCGGGCCCTTTTACTTATATATATACTTATTTTATACCTACCTAGCCTAACCGGGCCTCCCCCCCATCCGGAAGTCCGGGCTCTGGGGCTCTAGCCCCTTCTGCCCCATCCTCTCGCCAGCCATGGAAATATGTTCCTAAAAATTATAAATTATAATATTTCACATTATTAAAATGTTTAGGTTGCATATTCGTTTATACAGTATACAATATACATACCTAACTGGTATTATAGTTAATAAATAATAATTATTAATACGTGAAAATTCTGCTAAAATTGTATTTATAGGTAAGTGATAATAATTTGTTGTCTCTATTTATTACACTTACCTATGTAAATATACAATACCTACCTATAAAGGAATAAAGAGGTATACATATTATAATTTCAATGTACCTATATATAATAATAATAGAACACTATTAAATTTATAATATTTGATCCGTACCTATATTTATTGTTTAATTATCTCTGAAAAACAATAAAATTGTAAAATATTCTTAAATATAGGATAAACATGGCTTTAAGTGCTTACGCCTTACAAGTTACAGTAATACGCTAGATATGTATTAGTGCCTAATGGCTAATACTTAATAGTAATAAGTAAAACTAATAAATAATAAATATTATTATAAAATCCAAAAAAATATTAATTAAAGTAGGGTAACGGGCAATCGACTACAGTTATATTTATTCATATAAATGTGTACGAAACAAGTTCATCTAAAGAAAATTAACTTTAAGCAAGTTCGTAATCAATTTTAAATTTGTATTCTTATTTTTAATGAACTTTAAAGGGTCTGCAAATATCTACACGTTATTAGTTAATAGTGTTATTACTGACATCGGCTACCAAATCCAATCATCGTCAACCGTGGTGATAAATTACCTACTATTTCATGTAAAGACAATGCTATTTTAGCCTTCATACAATATGTAATAAATTCTGACAAGATAAATGCAGTTGCACAGTTAACAGTGAGCCGGTTGCGATGGCATTGACTAAAGCACATATTATACAACTGCTGAGGAATAATTTAAAAACGAAATTATGAATTACCTATGAATTTGTCGTTTGACGAGAAATATTAATGCACGATAGGCACTATTTAATTTTTTAATTTGACATACAAGGTACTATTACTACTATTTAAACGTAACACGTTTACATCACATACTTCTATGTAGTATGTAGGTACTATACACATAGTTAAAATTAATTAAAAGCGCTTGGAGTTGATTAAAACCCACGTTTTTGAAAATAGCAGCTTCCTTATGTATCCATTTATCTTTAAACTAACTAAAAAATAAGGAGCTTCTGCAACCCCGGTTTTTTCATTAAAGTAGCGCTTAAATTGACTATTCAAAATTCACTATACATTCTATCCTACAAGTTTTTATAGCAAAGAAATCCGTATATTACATTAAAACCTGTTGCTGAGTGTACTGTGTAGGCTGTGCACTGTACGAATAATGTTCTTTATGACTATAATATGATATAATATTATAGATTTTTTTTCATGTTTCGGACCACTGTGTGCGCAGCGCGGCTGTCGTGGTCGAGAAATCACATGCTGCTGTTGTTTCTTCCATGGCCAAACACTTGCTCGTATATCGAACATCCTTGTCCGGCAGTGGTAATCACGTTTCGCTTGGTTTTCTCTCCCGGCGGTCCCTTCCACCCCCCGCCAACCGTAAACATCCGAAGCGACAGAGCGCAACGTGTGCCGCTGTTGGTGTGACAGAGAAAGCCACTACACGTATTGTATTGTCGTTTCTCCTGCGCCTGCCCGCCACCCGCCCACCCATTTCGTCGCCGACGGACGCCGTTCGCTATTCGTACATACAAGTGAAGTACACAACATACGTGCGACCACCGAACGGGCTATAGTCTATAACCACACGGTGGCTTGTTGTTTGCGCGGTCCGAGCGTGTCTTGTTAACTTAAGTGCATTACAAATCCATCGTCTTCGTGCGTATTAAACAAACACATTTTTTCTATCTCTGTCACTCTCTCTCGCCCGACACTCGGCTCGTCCGCATATTGCGTACGTTGCTCGCACCACCGACCTACCCCGGACACGCGCGCGCCAACGGCCCAAGCACTACTTCAGCGGGAAGCATCCATTTCGTCAGCGATAATATTCTTCATGTTTCACAATGAGTGATTATTCAGCGGTGAATCCGCCAACGGAAAAGAATCAGAGTCAAGCATTCGCGGCGGCTTTACAACGCGCTAAAGAGGTACGTTGCACACGCTGGAGACGGCCTTGCGCGCCGCGTGCACGCGTGACCGCGTAAAAACCGCACAGGCTTGAGCTTCGTTGCGGTGGCGTCCACACCCGGCGATTCTCGGTGTGGCCGCCGCTTCGTTGCTGGCGTGCCGGCGATTGTTGCACGATTATTGTTATTATTATTACTTAGGTATGTCTGCGCGTGCCGCTAAACGTGGGTCTGCACCTGTGCTCACATCGTACGTGTTAAAATTCCACTCGTTGACTCAACGCGTGTTTGTCGGACGCGCATTACGGTTTTTGACCAATTTTTGGGGGGACACTACGCACCTACCAACCAACCAACTCACACACCCACCCGTCTGTCGGTTTTCTTGTCTAATGTAGAAAAGTAGAAAAAATTTTTTTTTCTAAAAACAGTGAGTCATGGTACCCTGTCTTGAAAACTTTTAGTCTTGTACTACTCCACACTCGCATTCGACCATGACAACGACAGCAGACATCCATTTTGTTTTGTCAACGATTGTTTTCCCATATTAACTTTTGAACGTCGACTAATTCCAGTTGTTTATCATTTTCTTTTTTTCTGTTTTAAACGTCAAGCAAAGTGTTTATAATGTCGTTGGTGCTTTCAGATGAAGAAAGTGTTGAAAACGTAACGTTTGATTAGAAAATATTAGACTTGTGGATTAGGATTAAGTTTTTTTATTAATAATATCTAGACATAGACAATAATCATCTATAGTTGTTCCTCAGGTTATTCTTTTTAATAGTCTTTAATGACTTATAAACTAATTTTTTATAAATCATACATTTTCTATAAATGATGAATACACCTAACTTTTAGTTATCAATACCATTGTTTATTTTAAATCATTATCAATTAAATTTATTAAAAAATATTTAACTTTTATCTCGCACTATTTTATTGGACGAGGTCATAAGCTAATTGTAAAATTCAATTTTGTTTGACTTGGATAAATGTTATTTATGCCTATTATAGATACCTAGTTTAACGTATGCATATTGTAATTTTGTTAATATTAAAAAAAAAAACTCATTTTAATCATGCTTAAAATTATATAACCACTTATGTATTTTAAGTAAATTTGTACTTTGATTTCAAACATTGTTTTTAGGTAGGTACCTACCTAATTATTGTATCTATTTTAGTTTTTTTTTTTAATTTAATATATTAATTGATTAGCAAACTAATAAAAATTAACTTAGTGATACTTTAGAGTATGCTCCTATTATAAAATATATAGGTGCCAATTATATTATCAAATCACATTAATTTATTATTTATTGTCTGTATTTAAATCATAATTTCTATGCTACTTCCATCATAAAATTTATATCTATGAAAACTCTTTCAAACTTGCTTACCTACTGTAACTACAAACTAATTTTAAATTTCTTTTATAAATAAAGAAAAAAAAATCATAATTAAAGTTTAAAAAATATCAACTTTTAAGATTTTACAGTTTAAATTAATTGTAATGTAAAATGATTAGTAAAATTTTCAAAAACAAATATTTGAAAATTAGTTTTCTTAAATATGTGGAATTTATTTCTCTTGTAGCTTATCAATAACCCATGCTTATATTGTGTTATAAGACTCATCCGCAGTTCTCATTTATACTTTTTTCAATTCATTATGTATACCTAGCTGTTCTGTGATAGCCTCTTTTATCTACTTTATTCCTTCATTAATTGTTTAGTTTGTCTATAGGTCTCTTTCCAGATATTTGTTGCTTTTATTCTTTGTGTTCTGTTTTCATATTTTATGACTACACCATTTAGTTCTTAGTATTTGGATTTTTATAAAAAATTTAATCCATAGCAGCCTATTGCTAATTTTGCAGATAGATACTCAGAATTCCTTATTATATCTCATTTTCTATTTAAATAATAAGTATTAATTTTAGACGTTATCAATCTTTTTTAGGTTCATAACAACAATATTTTTCTAATTATAAAATACATTCTTTTATTTATATATTTAGATAGCAGCTAAAATCCAACCATCTTCCAAAGCTAGTTCAACAACAGGATCTATATCGCCAGAAACACATAAAAGGCCTTCAGAAGATTACTGTAATTCTTCAGGTATATTCATATTAAATTGATAATATATCTAGAAAATACAAGTGTATCGAATTAAATATTTATTTATCTTTTTAGAGCCTGACAGAAAAAGGTTAGCGACATCTCCGGTGGCTTTAGCCGCCGCGCAAGCAGCAGCCGTGGCCGCCAGAGTGGCAGCAGCAGCAGCAGCCGGTATCCAAGGCATCGGTGGGCCTGGATCACAATTTGGCAACGTTATTAACGAAGAAATAAAAGTACCTGATAAAATGGTCGGACTTAGTAAGTATAAATTATTCATGTTTTTCATTTATAACTAGTAGCAAATTTGATGTACTATGTGCGTTAACCCTTTGCAAAGTTATAGGCCGCGGTGGAGGACAAATAAGTCGACTACAGGCCGAAACTGGGTGTAAAATTCAAATGGCGCCAGATAGTCCTGGCTTATTAGAGCGATCTTGTACACTTACAGGAAATGCTCAAAGCATAACGTATGTTTTCAATTATAATTATTTTCTTTCTTTCTTAAAACTTACAGATATTCATAAATCCAAATCTAGGTTAGCTAAAGAGCTCATACAAAACATAGTTCAGAATAAAGTATCTGTTGAAGGAACAGGTGGTGCAAAAATTGAAGGACTTAATATATCTTCCCCGCCTTCCCAACCAGCTTTTACTCAAGTAGAGACGATTGATTAATATTTCAAATAAATCTTACTTCATAAAAAATGTATTTATTCTAGGCCCAAATAATGATACCTGGAGCCAAGGTAGGACTTATTATTGGAAAAGGAGGTGAAACTATTAAAATGTTACAAGAAAGTTCAGGAGCAAAAATGATAGTTATTCAAGATGGCCCTAATAGTCAAGAAAATGAAAAACCTTTAAGAATATCTGGTGAAACGGCCAAAGTTGAGGTAAATTCAATTAGAAACACAATTATTTTAGAAATCAATATTAACATTTTACCAATTTGGTTTTAGCATGCCAAGAAGTTGGTGTATGATATGCTAGGAGGCGGTGATAAAGATGGATCGGTAAATACTAAATATATTTTTCGTATTATGCATTATTCAGTCATAAAGTTGATTGCTTGTTTTTAAAATGGTTTATAAATCAAATTATAGAAATCTAAAATTAGTTTTTCATACAATAAACAAATAAATATTAATAATACAATTTCATTATTTAAAGATCTTCATTATTTTTAATGAGAAACCTTAAAAGTTATATTTTTATCTTATGGCTTATATTAAGTTTTAAGATTATAAATATACTGCTATTATTAGTATACAATTATGTTTTAAATAGTAACTACTAAATATAACCAATGTCTATTGTCATTGATTTTCTTATTTCTATTTTGTTTTATTTGTTTATGATTAAATTATTTTTTTAATTAAAAATGTTCTGGTATTAAACAATACCTTCTGTTCACAATAAGAAATAAAATAAAAATGTTTTTTTAAGATGAATATAACAAAACATTAGTCAATTGTCTATAATATAATGCCTATATTAGACCCCCACCTATAATTATATAATTTTTAACTGAATAAAAGTTACAATTTGTTTTTAAATAAAAAAGAAAACCAATCATTTTGTTTTGTGAGCATATGTAATTTTTATGTTTTTAATAGTTTTTTTTTTTAATAATTATAGTCCAATTTTGATCAAAACGGCTCAAATTGGAATGGTTCAAATAGTGGTGATTACAGTATGCATTCTGGTTATGGTGGCAAAGTTGAGGTAATTATTTTCAAAGAATATTCAACAATGTTATTATATCTAATTATTATTAGTCATAATCGTCTAATATGTTATATTTTTTCAAATGGCTTTTAAAAAAAAAAAAAGAAACGTTTAATATTGTTTGAAATTAGTTGTATTGTAATAAATTTACTTTATAATATATATCTATCTACTAGTTTTGTTTCAAGGCATAAGTATAGATGGTAATACAAAAAGTCCATTAATGGACCAATATCTTCTAAATCAATAGCATTTTCTTAAAAATATGTGTGTTTATATGGATTTGAGTAGCTATATTAAATTTATGTATTCATAACTGTAGTATACATATGTATTTGATTTTATGATATAAACATTCAAACATACATAATAAATTATATTTTATTAAAATATTATATTATCAAAACATTTTATATAAATAATATACATTTCATTTGAATGGCCGTATTAAAGAGTTAAGTTCTTATTAAAATGTATAATAACACCTGGTAATACCAGAAAACAGTAATTCCTAGTGAAACGTTTTTTTAAGTTTTGATTATATATATATATATAATATTATATATTGATTATATAGTAATATGTACCTATTACAACTAGGTAATAATTTGTTTTTGTAAATTTTAATGTTTAGGTTGGCGTACCAAAACAAGTAGTAGGATTAGTTATAGGAAAAGGTGGGGATATGATTAAAAAGATTCAAGCTGATACCGGTGCCAAAGTCCAATTTATAAACCTTAATGAAGATACACCTGATGATAGAAGATGTTTAATTACTGGTAACCCCGATCAAGTAGCTGAAGCTAAACAAAGAATAGAATCATTAGTCGATAGCGCTTTGGTAAAAAATTTTATAATTATGTATTTATGTATCTGATAAAAAAAATTTTTATATAATCAAAATTAATTTTTAAACTAAATAATTTTTATTTATTAGAACCGTAGTGGAAATCGTCAGAGTGGCGGTGGTGGCGGTAATTTTAATAGAAATCAAAGTTGGGGTAACAGTGGTCAAACACAACCTTTAAATGAAACAACATTTACTGTACCGTCTGCCAAATGTGGAGTTATTATTGGAAAAGGTATATTTTGTATTTAGTTCTCTGTGTAAGATGTTTTCTTATTTTATTTTTTTTTATTAGGTGGTGAAACAATCAAACAAATCAATATGCAAACTGGCGCACATTGTGAAATTGATAGACGACACAATAATACAGGTTCTGAAAAAACTTTTGTTATACGTGGAACAACAGAGCAAATCGAAAATGCTAAACGCATGATAAATGAAAAATTGGGTTTTGTACGTACATTTTTTATTACATTTTTAGTTAAATATGTTGGTTTTTATTTTTTATTTTATTTTATTACCAGGATCCTAATGGCGGTTCTCAGAACTATAGTAACATGAACCAACAACAGCAACAGCCTCCATATGGATCTCAAATGGGTTGGGGTGGACAAGATGGGCAAATGAATGCATATGGTCAAGGTTGGAATCCAAGCATGCAACAACAGCAACAACCACAACAACCAACTGATCAGAGTAAACATACTTATATAATAAAATAGATAAAATGACTGATTAAAATAATATTAAACTATTAATTTAAAAAAATGTATAAGCAGCTCTCAGTAATTAAGTTTAAATAATGTTACAATAGATGTGTTTTGCTCTTGACAATTATGTTACTACATTTTTAAGATGTACACAAGTAATCAACAACTTCACCAAAACATGTCTATTTTCTACTATTATAAATTTGTTAAAAAAATATAAATATTCTTAATTTTCTATAATATTAAATTTATGTTATTGCAGATAATGCAAATCCTATGTCTAATGCTAACGGTGCCCAGGGGGGTTCAGACTTCAGTGCTCAATGGATTCAGTATTATAGATCTATGGGAATGCACAGAGAAGCTGAATTCATTGAACAGCAAGCCAAACAAATGAAGGTATGTACACATAACTTATTATCTTGAAATATTTTTTTATAATTATTCATATTACTTTAAATAATATGGTGTGAAAATGTAATGTTATTACTTGTTAAGTAAAATATATTAACTATGAAGTCTAGAATCAAAGCATTCAATTTTTATAGTCAACTAAAATTTAAGATTTGTATAAAAATCTGTATGATTTCTGTTATTTCCTCTAGGTGTTATCATCTGCTATTCTAATTTTTTAACATGTATTTGTTTATACAGTGAAACTTCCATATTACAAATTTCCATTTTACAAAATGTTCTGTTAAATGAAATATTTTTAAGAACTGATTTTCATTGTTAATGAATACTTAATTCTATTTAACGAATTCCTCCATATTACAATTTTTTTTTTTTTGCTTATTCAACTTTGTTATATGGAAGTTTCACTTTATATTATTGACTACATCATATGTACTAAGGTATAATGTTAACATAATAGTTCAATAAGTCAATAATTAATAATTTTTAAACAAATAAATAGGAATAAAAAAATAATTTTAGAAAAATATAATGGATGAAGAACCTACTTGTTACATACTTCTTGGCACATAAGTTGTTTATATTATGAAATAATTAAACTACAATCTCAAGTATTAATAAATACTATTTCTTTAAATTTGGGTTTCAGAAAAAAATCTTTTAACTTAATTTATGATAGAAATAAAATATTTTATATTAATGAAGTATAAATAAACCTGTAAAATAAATTTTCTGTAAAACATGTTATGTAGTGCTAATTCTGTTTCTAAATTTGATATCATATAACAAAATTGCTATAGTTGATATTGAGAAAATTTTCTACTTTTACAAACTATTAAATAGCTGGGAATTTAATAAAATGATTCATTATCACCACTTTGCTTGTTATGTTCTTTTTATTGGATGAGCCAAGACCTAATTTTTTCAGTTTAATCAGATGAATGGAACTAGTGCAGTACCAAATCCTGCCAATGTCCAACCCCAACCTCA
The DNA here is from genome assembly GCF_020882245.1 of Rhopalosiphum padi. NCBI lineage: Eukaryota > Metazoa > Arthropoda > Insecta > Hemiptera > Aphididae > Rhopalosiphum > Rhopalosiphum padi. The sequence goes on along the minus strand of NC_083597.1, from coordinate 31,854,908 downwards.
TGCAATTCCTCCAAATGGAGCTGCTGGTGTTATGCCAGTTGCTGCAATTTCTGCTAATGGCGCTGGAAGTGGTGCTGGAGGAAGTGCTGGAGCAGGGACTCCTGATTACAGTGCACAGTGGATAGAGTATTACAGATCAATTGGCAAAAATAAAGAAGCTGATATGGTTGAACAACAAGTTAAAGCTAGAGTAAGTAAACTTAATATACTTGTTTCTGGACTTAAATATTTTTTGTGGGTGGTGGCTGCTTATTATTTTTAGTATATAAATTTGCCATGTGAAATACAAAAAATGTATTTTAATGAGTATTTATTAATTCATTGTTTGCATTTTAATATTTAAAAAAGACTAACTTACTAATGATAATTATTGCAGCAAATGGGTCTGCCAACTCAAACTAATGGTCAACCAAGTGGATCAGAACAATCGCCTCAACAACAGCAGCAGCAACAACCTAATGCCTCAAGCCCTCAATCTGGCCAACCCCAAACCTTGAATGATGTATCAATGTATGGTGCACAGTATGGTATGGCTTATGGAGCAGGTGGTTACTATGGAGCACAGAATCCTGGTGCTGCACCTACTGGATATGGTGCTTATCCTGCTGCTGGAAATGCTTACGCAGGTTATCAGCAAGTTCCACAACAAGATCCACCACAACAACAATGAGGTAATAAATTAATAAAAACAAAAAAATATATGCTTAATATTACTAAGATAATACTTTTTGCATTTTTTATTATTTAAAAGCGAACATCGTTTTTTTCTATACATGCCTATTTTGCTTAACATGCCATTTCAGGACTTACGTCAAAAATATACTATTAACTGTGTTATTGCAGAACGTCCAGATACCAGGGATATCCTCGCTATGGTCAGGTCCATTCATATTAAATCAATAAACAAATAGTTTTGTCTTCTCTACGCATTTTATTTTTTTTTTTTCTATTAGTATATTTAATTATGTTTAATTATGTACTATACTTAATTGTAAAGACATTTTGTAGCGCAAAAAAAAAAAATATGAAAAAAAACCATATTGTTTATTTAATAGTTTTGGCGATTGGTATATATATTTAGGTAAAATCGCCATAATATACCTGGAGCTAAGGTTATAACGGTATAATCATGTTACTTTTGATAATAACGGTATTTATTACTATAAAATGTGTTTATTAAGTTTTTCTTATCTCCATTTAAACACATAATATGCTATTACATTTTATTACATTGTGAGTTATTTCAAGTAAGAGTGAAATTATGGAATATTTCAAGTTTGGATTTGTATAGCATAATATTTCATTAGGTTCACAGCATTGATAAAACAATTTTTTCATTTGACAATTTATCAAGTTGGCATTTAGGACCTTATAATATAGTTAAGTAAATGTTTTATAATTTAAATATTACCAAGTTTTGTCTGGAATTGTATATTAAATGAATAGGTGATTTTTGTTAATTTGTATTTTCTTTGGTTAAAAAGAATATAAAAGTTACTTAATTTGTATAAAAAATATATTAAATATATATTTATAAACATACTGAATCTACGCTTGTTTTTAGTTATCCTTCCGTTGATTTGTTAGGTTAGATTTTCAATATTCTTTGTTTTTTTTTTCTGGTACAGAACTTGGTAAAAACTTTCAAAACCATTATAATTTTAATATCTTATTATTATAATAAAATTACATATGTTTAACTAAATAATTTATCTTAGAAAAAAATACATTTATAAATAATATAACTAAAATTTGTCATGTGTGAAATGTTTGTTTAATTTATTTTTACCTTGTTCACAGCATGTGGCACCAACAATTACCAGGTTTGTACTGAGTTAAGGGTTTATAATTATACCAATGTCCAAACAAATTAAAATCTATTTATAATTTTACTGTCATAAATATTTTTGTGTTATTGTCTTGTGGAATGTGTTTGATTTTATAAATTTCAGTGGGAAATGTCTGGTGTCTTGAGCTGAAGCCTGACATTGGGAAAGGTAATTTTCTAGTAATTTTTCCTAAAAAAAAAAATAATAATTATTATTATTATGATAAAAAAAACTAACATTATTTAATATATATATATATACATTTGTAAAATATTATATATATATATATGTGTGTGTATACTCACTTGTATCTACAATTTATAATAGATGTTTTCTTCCGAAATTTGTTAACATGTCCTTATTAAATAATTATTTATTTATATTTGATGATTTTGAAAAATTGTTTCTGACATACTTCTGTTGCTTGTTTCAGATCACGCGACAAATTACGCGCATTTATACACTATTACTTACTTTAATAATTTACATGTTGTGCAATTTACTAATGTTGTATGTACATATTGTAATATTATTAAAGTGTATTAAACATTTGATTTATAAAGTTCCAAATATAATGAAAAAATGAAATATTTTACATTATTTTTTTATTTTTATGATACATTAGTGAATTGATTATAGCTTTTGTTATTAGTAGTAACCATTGGACATTGGTATCTGTGTTATTGATGTTGGTGATAAAACATTTTAAATGATCTTACCCATAAATATAAGAATAAAATTAAGTGTTTATAATTAAATAATAATATTTATAAGAAATACCTTCTTCTTTTAATTGATGGTAATTTTTTTTTTAATCAATTTCAATTGTAAGGAATTTTAATTTTATGTTAAAAAATATTAAATTTTAAATATTCTAATTCATAATAGAATATTATGCATTGTTCTGAAAATGTTTGAAGTGTCATATCCTTTGGCTTCTTATAAATGAATCCAAATTACTAATATTTTAGGTTTCATAATAAAGAAATTATTTTCTTCACAATACCCTCAGAAAGCATTTTAAATTATATTTAAGAAATATTCTGACAAGATGTACTGATGAATGAGTTAGTTAAATAAATATATTTTACTTAATTTTAACTCTTATAAATATGTATAGTTATATTTTACATATACCAACTAATTTATTATTAATTATTATTAAACACAAATATAGTATATCAAACAACATTTGGTTTCTTAATCTTAAAGTAAAATTTAAAAAAATATATATCTGTTAAAAACAACAAATATGTTAGTCATTATTTGAGTATTTTCTGGTATAATTATTAACTAAAAAAATTCTAACATTTTAATCTGCTGATATCTATCATACTTCTCATATTTTCAGATTTAATACTTTAAAATATAAATTGCATTTTACAATTATTAAAGTGGTTTTCAATTGTCATATAAATAATAATAATATATGTGAAATTAATTTGACGCTTACAAAGTTGACCCTATGGTTATAGAAGGAAGATTTATTACAGATAATGTATAATAAGTATTTCTTTAAAGATTAAAAAGAACTGTCTCATTTAAACTTTTATTATGTGTAATATACTATTTAAGATACTTATTTAAAAATCCTAAATAATATTTTTCAAAACCATTTTCTTATTTGTAATCTAATGATTTCTTCATGATACTGTAACTAGAGAAAAACAATTATTATTTATTCATAACTTCTGCTTGAAAGAAGGGGTATTATAATATGTTATGTTATGTAGTGTCTTACAAACACAAAACATAGAAAATTGTATGTTCAAAATAATTTATTTAACTTGGATTATTTTTAATAATAAGTCATATTCAATGTATCCATCATACAATTTAAAAGTAAAACTTTACAATACAATTGTTTAGTGTCTCATGTAGGGTTTTTTTTGTTTATTTGAAAACAAGTTAATAAATATTAAATGCTCATAACTTCAAAAGTAAAATAACAAAAATCATTTCTGGGTTAGTTCTTAACTTTTTATTTAATAATAACAAGTTAAATTAATTATTTTAAATATAAACTTTCCTTTAATAATATGTGTTGGTAAGATACCACACATTCTGGTAAAAAATGTCCTCCCAAATAGCTTTTATTTTCATATTAAATGTTCATAAAAATATTTTTTCCATTTTTTTCAAGCTGTAATTAGAATTATCCTATATTTATTAATATTTTGTAATAATAATAGCTACCTATAATACAACTTTTTTTTGGCAATTTTTAATTCAATTTCAATACACAATCAATATTACATTTTTAATATTCAAATTATGTATTCATTTGCATTATTCTAAAATGTAATAATATTTATATATAAGAAAGTGTATACCCCCCCCCCCCTTGTTTTATTTTTACGAATTGTGATATTTATGAACATAAAGTATTTAAGTTGCAAACTAAAAAAATTGTTAATTTTGATAGTTTGTACAATATAAAGATTAATGCTTTCTTGAGTGAAGTAATGTTAGGTAATTAATATTAAAATAATTTTAATCATGATTAGTGATTAACTGTTGAAGGCTGCAATAATTTATAATTTGTTATTATATAAACTGATGAAATGTCCCCACATAATATTACTATCTCGTCCCCTTGATATTAATACTGTAGAAGTAGGGTTTAATTCCTAACTTCAAAATAAATGCGCTATTGTTTGAAGTAGGCATTTATCCAGAAAACTTAATATTTATGAATTGCTTATTTAACATATTAATCTGCTGAAATAATCAGCAGTTTATAATATGGTGAGTATTATATGGTCATACATAAACATAATATTTTAAGGATAAATCCGTATGGATCTTCAGTTGATGATAGTTAATTCTTTATATTATGGCTGGTAAAATTAATGCTATTTAACTTAATATAAAATGCAAGCCAACAAATATTTCATTTCTACCTATATGAATTCTTTAATTTTAAATGATAGTTATTATTATTCATTATTTTAGGTTGAATATTATTGTTTATTTGTATGTATTGTTTAAGATACAACATTTAATTATTGACATTTGTGTAATGTCAAAAATGAGGTACCTAATATGTTATTTATTGTTGTATTTTATAACTATTTAATAGTACCTAATATACAATAATAATTCATAATATTATATTTAAGGGAATTTAATCAAACGATTATATGAATTTGTATATCATTTATTTATACTATATTAGTACCTACTCATTAACTATTGCCATTTTTTTATTTTTTTTTGTATTTGTTATATTGTTTAATTAGGTATATACATATCACGTATACTATTTGCAGTCAATTGTTTTGTCAATTAGAAAATATACATGCATTTATTTTACAATTTTTTTATGACTATATGAGTACAGTTTGATAACAATATAACATTGAAAAAATAAATTACTATAAAATATCAAATATAATAAGAAAAGCATATTAGTTGATAAACTAATTATGCTCTTCTCGTTAGTTTAGACAACAATTATTATATTGATAAATATTAAATAGATATAGTTTTTTTTTTTTTTTTGTTAAAACAAAATTCTTATGGTAAATTCGACATTATAATAATCTTATGTTACAAATTTAGCAGGAAATATTTTATAATCGACTAAATTCGGCACAGCTATGCAGTTCATCGTAGGTAATTTTAAATACTAAAATATTTTTTACAAAAAAAATCACATTACAATATTTATCTTAATGTTTGAATGTCTGTATAAAGTAAAATTTTATTATCTCGTTGAATTACAAACTAGCTCAAATTAAAATAAAAAGGAATTAAAAATTGTGTTTTTGTTGTACTTGTACCTGAATTTCCATTAAATTGAAGAATCAATTTAGTTATTAGTTATGTTTTTTACCTTCAACTTGATTTTTATGTAATAATTATAAATATATAAATGTTTTGGCTTGGTGATATTACCGTTGAACGTTAGTTATAATGTGTTGTAAATTAGACGTTTTACAATAAAATTAATAAATACTGTAGTTGTATTTCTATTATTGAAATCTCCCAAAAAACTGTATTTTATTATATTAGGCTATAGTAGATCCCGATACCTCGATCTGAATTTTATGAAGGTAGAACAATTTTTTAAATCTTTTGGTGTCAATAGAACCTCGATGGAGCTATATATAGTTACCAGTTTATCTAAATGAAATGATCTGAAGCTATATGTCTATATGATATCTGATGGCTATCATTCATCGCCTGTATACTTAAATTTACTTACGGTTGTGCTCCCTTCGATGACTCGGGAGTCAGATTAAACCTAATTATTAGGTGAATATACCACGAAAAATTGTTCGTCGTGCTTTTAAATATTTTAACTGGTAAGTATTATATTAATATTTCATCTATTATTATTTATTGTCAATCGTGGTGGTGCCTACTACTGGATTTTATTGAAAATGTAGTGCTATATTTTAAAGAACAACTAAGTATCAAAAGTACGTGGATGCTTATTTTAACATATTCATAAAAAGAATTATGGGTTACTGCAACCACATTCCACGATGCATCAGATGTGGCGAAGAACACAGATCTGACGTATGCACTATGTCACCAGAATCTCCGGCCAGGTGTGCTTTATGCCAAGGTAGCCACCCTGCCAATTACAAAGGCTGTCCCGTTTATAAAAAACTTAATTACAGACCACCTCGTCGTAAACATTTCATATCTACTCCCAAATCTCATACAAACTTCCTTAAATCCACCTTAAATTCCAATACCGATAAACCATCATATGCCGAAGCCACTTCCTCCAATCATAACCATTCCCACCTATCTCCTAATATAGAAACTTTATTTACATCTTTTATTACCGAATTCAGTGCAATCATAAAACCCCTCCTGTCTCTCCTAACGGCTTTATTAAATAAAGGTAATTTGTAATTCCATATACCGTTATACGTCCACCATAATATATTGTATCATTTCATTTTATATTGTTATCTAATCACCAAATTATCTAAATTATGCTATAATTAAGATTCTATTTATTGTAAATCTTTTATACATATATTATATATTGTAATAACTGTCGAACTATAATAGTTATATACTGAAAGTTCTAAATGAAAAAAAAAAAAAAAAGAATTATGGAAATTTTAAAATTATCTTGTAGTTGCAAAGTTCTTTAAATATAGTTTATATTTAGATAGTTAAAACCACTTGGCACTAAAGATCTTTAGGACTATTTTTGATAGATAGATAATATTTTGCTGCAATTCAAAAACATTCGTAGGTAGTTGATACTATTTTTACAATTATAAAACAAAAAAAAAGTATTAGACAATTTAAATTTAATTATTTTTTACTAAAATTCGTCGGAGGTTTCTATATAGTAGATGAACAGTAAATATTAAATAGTGTACCTGTAGTTTTTATTTATAAATAATAATAATATAATATAAAAAAATTGTTTAATGTAAGAAATATAAATTCATAAAAAAAAAAAAAAAGAATTATATTATTGTGCGTGACTGACTAATAATTACCTTATGATCTACATCTGCCACTGATGTATTAAGTGTAATTGGTTGGTCTAAAACATATATGTTGTAGAGAAGGGGGAATAAAATGTCACCCTAAGTGACCCCAGCATTTATCCGTTCATCATTTTAAATTATTTATTTTATTTATTAAATAAAAAAATAAATACCTAGTTTAAAATGATGAATGGATAAATGCTGGGGTCACTTAAGGTGACATTTTAACCCCCCTTCTCTACAACATATATGTTTTAGACCAACCAATTACACTTAATACATCAGTAGCAGATGTAATTTGTAAGTTTCTACATGATTCTACAATGCTAATCGTCCTTTAAGTGATGAAGATTTATATAAATCTTCAAGTAGGAATTAATCATTATCTAAAAGCGACAACTTGACCGTTATATATTTATTATTTTTAAGCTGTTAAACAACGATATGTGACCATATCATAGTACACTACTATATAGGCGCCACAAGGAGGTGCACACTGCACTTGCACTTCCCCTGGCTTTTCAAAAAAGGGTACCTATTAAAAATATTTTATTTTACAATAAAATAAAAACCTATTTTTTAAATTGCATTTTCAATAAATTTGATATCTTCTCCTTGTTAAAAAAATATTCTTATGTATTTAACTTAAACATTTAGAAACAAGCGTATGCTACCTACGATGCACCGCTTAACAAAAATCCGGGTGGCGCCTATACACTACCATATGATGACATATTAATAGACGTCAATTGCAAATCTTGAACATACTTTCCGATTCCTAAAATTACGGCCTACAATAATATGACGTTCAAAATTAATCGCGTATATAATTTAACATTTTCGCAGTTGCTTCCTGATTAAAAATAAAAATATATTTAATACTTTATTTCAATGCTCACGGCGCATCAATAGAAATCCACTAAAATATGCATTTACTTTTGTTTTCAATACACAAATTGAAATTTTTAAAATATCTACACTAATTTATTATTGTAAGCCAGCAGCTACACATTAATTGTAGAAGATTAATTCTCTGTTCAGAATCATTTTTGAGTACCTATGTGCAATGACTTAAGTCGAATCGAGATTAAATCTTGCGTTCATTAAAGAAGCAACCTCGCTTTATGACTAGGTACACTCAAAACATGCAATACAGCAGAGTTCTTCCCCGCGGTTTTTTAAAAACGTTATTTCTTGTGATGTGTTTTTCACACGTAAACATGTAATGCGTATAGAACGGCTAAACATATAGGCAATATAGGTACATTACTGCTTCGTAAAATAACACCAATCGGAGATTCGGGTTATTACAAATCGTCATCCGATAATTTTTTTTGTCGATAATAAAATTATAAAAACAAATGTTATAAATCTATTATATTATGTATATTATTATTATTATTATTATTATATCTATATTCTATATACATAATGATCGTTAGAAAATCGTAGAAATGGCGAAAATCACAAGACTATAAAATATATTATGCGAATAACAGTAAATGTTATAATACTGGTGGCGTTATAATACGTCGATGCCTGAAATAGTGAAACAATAAATAATTATGATAGGTACGTATAATATAATTGTATATTATTATTACGATGAATAAATTTCGGTTTTAATTCAATAAACAATATTAGTAAGACTGAACGATTTCCACCACCGGATTAATAAACAATATGATCGTTAGATCAATACATTCAATACACCCACACAAATATTATTCAATTAATATAATTATATTATTATAAAATAACTGTTAGTGTAATAAAATATAAATAATACAAATATTGTTATCGAATGCTTTGATTTTTAATGTGCGATTAATTTACGTATATTAAACCTGTTATCGTATATGATCGCAGCACAAGCTCTAAAAGCCACGTAATATTATAATATAGACACTCAAAACGTACACAATATAATATTAATCATCAGAGGATTAATCGTGTAATCTACGTAATTCTAAAAACTAACGGTTTTTTTTAATAAAAATATACACATACGTGAAAAGTTACAGTTCACTGTTACATACGGCTAGAAAACAAAAACGTACACGGAATATTGAAAAACAATAATAATAATAACAATAGGTCAACAAACGCCGAACATGAAAAAACACTGTCGAATGACGGAAAAAATTGTCATAGCAACTCATAGCTGCGGTTCGTTGTATTAAACTATCAAAATACGCGCTCGTTCATTGTGTAATTTTTTCCGGATGTACTACCGATCGACCACCGTTCACATACAGTTAACATCGATTTTAATTTTTCATTTTCCTACAATAAAGTTGGAGCACTTATTTGGTGTGTATCCGAGTAATTATCCAGCTAGGAACAGTCAACGGTGCAAAATGGTATCGTTTACAAAAATACATTTAGTGTAAGTATTACTTATACACAAACTTGATTTGAAAACATTTTTCATATATTATATAATATTATGTGCAAGGAAAGTCCACTTTACATATGGTGACCAGATATAAAAATTTTAAAAAAACTATATTTTAAAACTTAGCTCTTTCTCTGTCGTGATTGCCCAATGCATTACTATTCTACCATTTCTACCCGTTTTACCCATATTTCCATAGGTAGGTATTTAAAAATTGTATTTTTCTATCTGATTACTCTATTTATTTTATTATTATTATCAATTATAAAAACAATTTATTTGAAATTATAATTTCAACTCATTTAATGTGTGTCTTTATGATAAATTACCAAGTGTAAATATATAAGATTTAGTATATCTTAAATCGTACTACCAACCAATAAGAATGCTTTAGGTCGAACCATAAAATATAAATTAATAATCAAATTATAAAAAACAGTAAAAACACATAAACACGTATTAGCCCATAATAATTTTTAAAAGAGTAAAATTTCATTTACTTAACACTATTGTTAAGGACACTAGGACACACATCAAAAAAGAGTACTATTCTAAAAAAAAAAGAGTACGGTCACCATAACTTTACACATTGTACATAATGCTATAGTAAAAACATATAGTACTACCTATATGAATATAATTATCTACTATAGTTTACACAATTTTATTTGAATAAAATTATGTAGGTACTTAAGACTACGTAATCACTATTAAAATTGCAATTTTTATAAAGGTTGCTATACAAGCGTCTAAAATTCAATGTTGGGTGTGATACTTTTATAAAATAATTAAATTTCTTTACTCTTTAGCTATATTTTAACAAATAAAAAAAAAAATAAGAGTTCGTAGATAATTATAATTTCTTAACAATCGTTATTCGTCAATCGACATAAATATAAATAGTAGGTTATATTATATTATAACTTAAAAACATTTTAAAAATGACGAAACATTTTATAAATACATAATAACTAATAAGACATAAATATATTAAATCAGTAAGTAGGTACACAGAGTAAAAAATGTATACTAAATAGTACAATTCATTTTTCACATTTAAATTAATTGAATAGGTGTATTGCATAATATATAGTTTTCAAAAAAAAACCCAAGTATTGTTTACGATCAACGACTCGATAAAAACAATATATAAACACTTTTTACGAATATTTTAACGTTACGCTTAAACACACGAGTGCTATAAATAGTAGATAACTGTAAAAATAGGTAATACGTGAATATATACATATAATACAATAATAAATAATATATTATGTACAATAGTGTATATATAGCATATGCTTAAACGAGCATATTATGGCGCTTTACATAATTTCATAGCTACAATTTCATTTACCGTCCTTTTTTTCTTTGAAAATGAACTAGGTAGGTACCAATAAGGATCGTTTTTACTTTGAGTGCTGATTAATTCAGCAATGCATTTGATCAAATGTTGCATTGTACTCAAAAGTAGGTATTCATTTTCATTAACATACGTGTGGGACCTATACTATACAAAGAGGCTCAGATATTTTAATTGAACGTCTTTTTTTATTACTCGCTTTCCATATAAGTGTTCTAAAACCTGATGTTTTTGCAATATATTATGAAAAATTTTATCCGGTAAGTACCTATGTTTAATTCCTTCGACATCCGTATAGGTCATAGAGGAACGTTAGGCAGAGTGGAAAGGCTAACCTTTAAAGACTTATAAGCCATAATATATAAATCAAATTGATTTTTCAAACTTATACACTAATCACTATATTATATTATTTAGGATATGGTCATTCATTTTAATATACACTTATGATTTTTTTTTAGTTTAATAGTCTTAGAAAGTTGATTGAGAAAACTAAACAAATAACTTTTGCCCTATGTTGACCCACGTTTGGGCATTAAAATTTATTAATTTAATAACATAAACATTATATTCTATATGAAAAATTTAAAAACTTAAAAAAAACAATTTTTTTATAAAAATGAATGGCAAAGTTTGAAAGTAAGTACTAAGATAAAAATATAAAATAGCTTCTTTATCGTTTTATTCAACTTTAGCACAAAGACTTAACTGTCTACTTACTTCATACTTCTCACTGAATCCATCCACCAACCGATAATGAACCCCTCTTCGTCCCCTTTTCAACCTATTCATCGAAACCCCTCGTATAATATTATTATACCTATATAGCCTTCGATTATATACGTAATACGTATTAATTATCGTACCTAACAAAGATGATAATATATTATGATGCCATGGCTTGTTTTTAATAAAATGTACCTATTTATAGATTAGGTTAGGTTAGGTTAATTAGTTAAATAGGTTCCTATAAATATGTTAATCTAGGTAATCATATATTGTTACTGATATTAGAACTAGAATGTATAAAATGTATACATATTAAGTAAATAACGCCTACGATGCTACAAGATTTTCACCATTTGATAATGATCTCCGAACATTCCATTTAATGTCAGTCACTCGTTAGTATTCTGATAACTTTTTATCAATATTTTCAATATTCTGAAAGTTACTCCTAATTATCTTAATGTAACAATTTCATTACAACAATAATAATTTATATTTCATAATAAACATAAGAACCCATTTAGAACAAAATTAGCTAGGTTATTTGTCCTAGTAAATATTTGTCTATCTCATCAAACCAATCGAAGTATGATGTAGTTGGCTCTGGCTCCTGAGTCCACCGCTTTACTCATTTCCTTTTCCTGGGTGCTGACCGGTACTGGCTCATTGGCCAGTAGGTACACCACCAAAGCCTCCGGGTCCGAAGTCGGCTCAAGCTACATGGCTAACTGGTATTGCTGCTCGTTAACCAATTGCTGCTTGGCCTTTTTCTTTTCTGTCAGCTTCTGAAGATTTCTACTAATTCGCGCTCGCTGTGCGTCTATCCGAACCTTCGCCGCTGGTGTTGGCTCGAACGATCGGCTACCGGGATCTGGGTTCGCGGCTCCGCTCATCTGTTGGTCATCATTTACCGCCGTTTTTGTCACCGATTGACGATTGAACATCATACAGCTCTGAGTCCACTGCTCCAGTCGTTTCCTTTTCCTGGGCGGTGGTCGGTACTGGCTCGTTGGCCAGTAGGTATACACCACCAAAGCCTCCGGGTCCGAAATCGGCTCAAGCTACATGGCTAACTGGTATTGCTGCTCGTTAACCAATTGCTGCTTGGCCTTTTTCTTTTCTGTCAGCTTCTGAAGATTTCTACTAATTCGCGCTCGCTGTGCATCCATCCGAACCTTCACCGCTGGTGTTGGCTCGAACGATCGGCTACCGGGATCTGGGTTCGCGGCTCCGCTCATCTGTTGGTCATCATTTACCGCCGTTTTTGTCACCGATTGACGATTGAACATCATACAGCTCTGAGTCCACTGCTCCAGTCGTTTCCTTTTCCTGGGCGGTGGTCGGTACTGGCTCGTTGGCCAGTAGGTACATCACCTAAGCCTTCGGGTCCGAAATCGGCTCAAGCTACATGGCTAACTGGTATTGCTGCTCGTTAACCAATTGCTGCTTGGCCTTTTTCTTTTCTGTCAGCTTCTGAAGATTTCTACTAATTCGCGCTCGCTGTGCATCCATCCGAACCTTCACCGCTGGTGTTGGCTCGAACGATCGGCTACCGGGATCTAGGTTCGCGGCTCCGCTCATCTGTTGGTCATCACTTGCCGCCGTTTTTGTCACCGATTGACGATTGAACATCATACGGCTTTGAGTCCACTGCTCCAGTCGTTTCCTTTTCCTGGGCGGTGGTCGGTACTGGCTCATCATTGGCCAGTTGGTCCACCACCAAAGCCTCCGGATCCAAAATCGGCTCAAGCTGCATGGCTAACTGGCTAAGCCCCCTCAAGCCCTCCCTCCCCAATTTCCCCTAATGCCTACTACAGATCGACACCCGTTCACATACAGTTAACAGTTTATAAAAATTATAATTAAATACTTATTTCGTAGTTTTATTCCATCCAGATACTTCACCAGATATGGCTTAATGAAATAGCATAAAGCAAGCATTTTAATATTGTGATGCTTTAATATTTAACGATACCTATTGCCTAATATTTTCCTAGGTGTGTGGTAATATATTAGGTATATTCAAAATTAATTTCGTTTGGATTTTGAAAAATGTAGGTTTCACAAAATACTTTCTGTAATTAATTAATTATATCAAATTTTTATGTTACCATGAAACATACAACTTACAAGTATACATTATTGGAATATTATGAGTTGATTTCTAGGGTGAAAAATATAATATAAATACATTATGTAATATTAGAAATAAAAATAAAATATGTTCGTAAACATAAGCTGATATTACTTTTATCGAACAATTAAGTACCTATGACAAATTGAAAATGGTAATAAGTCATGTATAATATTTAAGGCACCTTACATTTTAACGTTACCTATAAATTATTATTATTATTGAATAAATAAGGAATTTAGTGTGGCAATATAGTATACCTAAGATGATACATATTAGGTGAGACATTTTTTTATTATTCAGTCTATTTAAAAAATATTTCATACTACTCAAAAACAAGATAATATTATAAAACAATTGTAGACTAGAAAGTTAATATAAAAATTAATATGCATAATATGTCGTAGGCATATTTAGTTAAACGCCTATTTCAAGTCAGGCAAAAAAAAAATTAAAACATTTTGTATTATTTTAACAATTGAACTACATTTTCTTATTAATTATTTATTGTTAATCTATATAAAATAACCTGGATGGCTGGATTCAAATCAAATTTTTCCACTATTGTAAAAAAAAAAATCACGTCATTAGTGAATGTCGTAAGCGTACCTATTCATAACGAGAAAAGAAGAAAGATTAAGGCGAATAAAATACTAATTATTAATTATATAATTATAATTTTAGAAAAGTAATCTATAATATTGTAGAATATTATAGAATGTAATAAGCGGCTAGTCCACATTATACACAAAAAACGATCGGAAAATCCACGAATAAACGAATCTAATCAGCTCTCAACGATTTAACAGATATAAATGATTATTATGACGGAGATAATATATTACGGCGTAATATCCGTTTTTCAATTTTAGTACAGGTGTACACTGTATATCACCTTTAGCTGTATTCGAACGTGTATAAGTAACGTTAACATTAAATAATGCCACTTACATTCATAAAAAGCCAAAAAGGCATAAACCTGCTTATAAATAAAGGTTTTTTTATATAGTATTCATGATGAGTACGAAACAAAAGTAGTATGGCGTTGTATCGAGTATAAAAAGTTGTCATGTAAAAGTTGATGTCACACAACAACTAAATATAAAACAGGTATATACTTAAATCTGTATACCAAATTAATAGAAGAAGGAACAGGATCTCCAAGAAGCAAAACTAGAAAAAAATATTCTTGGTGAAAATAACCCTACAAAAAAAGAAAAATATATAAAAACATAGACCAACGGCTTAAAAATACAGAAGAAAACTATGAAACTACAAAATATCATTGAAGGGTATCGCTCATAATTTTAATTTCTAAACATTTGTATTCTATATTACTTTTATAATTTCAATACATTATTTTATATTATATTATGCCTCAAACAATAATTCATAATTTATATATTAACTGATTATTACTTTTTTTTACCTGACGTTTTTATAAATTATAAAAATAAAACAATAATTCTAATTTCTAAATATTTTTATTTTATATTTATTTATTACCGGACGTTTTTTAGCTGGATATTTTTGGTACAGGTAATTTTTGAACCGGATCAAATATTGCGGATCAATTGTCGCCGGATATATAATTTACAACCGCGCATGCAACCGTAATAGCACGTTAACACATACATGGGCGTAACTAGGATTTAATAGTTACAGGGTCTAGAGTTCTAGAAAACCAAAGTTAAAAATAATTTGAAGGCTATAATTGAGGCTAAAAAGTAAAACCTTATTGGGGGCTAAATACAAATACAGGGTGATAAGCCCCCCCTAGTTACGCCAATAACACACAGTAACACACAAGGCAACAAGGAAAATATTATTGGATAAATGTATTATGAATCTAGTCTTTATTGAGAGACAAAATAAATGTATTAGTCATAAATTCGCTGACCAGAAAAGCATTTTATTCCAAATCCAGAATGGCTATAGCATCCGAAGCGAGTGAACAGACGTATTTTGACACGGTTGCACGTCATTTGCCTTGTGTAGTTGTGTGTTACCGTGCTATTGCAAGGTATTGATAAAAATAAGTTTTCATTTGGTTTAGCGTTTTTCACATTCCCGTTGACCAGCGAAAAGTACGAATTTATAATTGCATGTTTTTTCTGTAGTTCGAAATTTGCGAAACTAGTGTCTGAAGTAAATATTAAGTCCTGAATCATGCGTATGATGCGTGATAAGCAGTCGACATTAGAATGTTGAGTGCCTACTCAGAAAACTATTTTGTAGTCAGTCGTACTCGGATAGTTGGAGACGCCATCTAGCACTATAGACCAATATCCCATCTACCGAAGAAATATAAGCTATACATTTTAAATGTAAAAATGTTTTTGATATATTAATCGATCAAGTAGTCCAAATAGGACAGTTTATATGACACTTTAAAGTTAAAAAGTTGTATTCATCCTATTTTATTACGGTAGGTACCTTATAAAAAAAAAAAAAATATTAATATTCAACATTGAGTAATGAGTTCTAATAATAATATTATATATTATACATAATAGGAAATTATTCTTACTCGATTGCAGGTTAAAGTCTGTAGCCCGATGCCCCGATGAGATCACTTTCTCAGCCGTCCGACAAACGTAAACAATCTCGTGTAGCGGCTTTCCCTCGCACCTATAAGGGGACACGAAGGTTCACCCAATCACTTTCTCGCGATATAATTGAAGAGATAATAATGCATAATAATTAATATTGAAAGAGAATTACAAATTATATAAATATATTATAAATATTGGGCTCAGGCAAATAGGTGCTTATATTTTTTTATTTTTTTGTGGTGGGAGGGTAGGCGATTAATCATTTTCAGAATAATATTGAGGCTTAAGAATTTTTTTTTTTTTATTAATTTTTATTTACTACAATACGATCACTCCCTTCTGCCTATGCAAATATCAATACTTTGTCATTTTAGCTTTTATTGAACGAATACACTTTTTTCTACGTACAAGCAGCTTTTTTGCAAGATAATTATTTTATCTTCTTTGTTATGGCTTTTACTATGCTATAGTGCTATACCATTGAAGATTGAATTAACAGGTACTGCAAAAAAAGTAATTTATTAATATAGGTAGGTACTCGATAGTTACTTTTGTCTTGTATTGCATACATACATAATGAAATGATTTTTGATTCATCCGAATATCCAATATTTCGACACACTGTATAGCAGTACCTTCGATACAACTGATACAAGTATATATCTTCAACACGTATCTCAAATACAATTGTGTGTTGACGTGTTGTTTCCAGTCATATGAAGAATTTACAAATTTACCAAGTATTTTGTATTGCAATAAATTTTTAGTCTGTATATCGAAAATTTCGTAAAAAAATACTCAGTATCTACAACATTAAAGTGATACTTTTAAAATGTTTTGGAAACTTCTTTACATTCTCTTTTTATAAACAAGATTCATAAACAGTACCATGAAAAGTTCGTCCTCGAGGCCTTAAATTGTATATGGAACACCCGGTACAAATTTATATTTATATTCTATGTAACTCATCTGTCCTATATTCACCACATACTACATAATTTTAAACAAACAACTGAATCAACAAAGATTCAGTTATTTTACATGATGAATTGATGAACGTTTCAAATAATAACTTTTGTATACTTTTATACTTTTTCAATTTTTGTAACTTTTATATATTGTATATTCTAATAAAATATAAATCCTGATAAAAATCAATATTTTATGTACTTAAGAAACCTTTAAAAGGTTTTTAAAATCTGAAATAAAATTCTAAAAATTATTTTAAATTAATATTTTAATAACTAAAAAAAAAAAAAAAGTAAAGAAAAGAAAAAAAATGCATTAATAGAAATAATAGATTAATAATGAAACTACAACATATTTTGAGAGTACAATTATTATAACTATTAACCATAGTTAATATATTACATAATTATTAAAAATCAATTTATCTAAAATCTCTGTTGTGTTGTTTTACTTTATTAAGTAAAGTAGTAAGTAGTAATGTCTATTAATTTTTAAACAATACTATTAATAATACATTATAATATAATCTAAAAATATTTCAATATTTGTACTTGTAAAATAACAAATAATAATGAAAACTGAAATAATAATTTGTTTTTATTTTTTTTTTCAAAAATGTTATCTGTCTCTTAAATATATCAGAAATTATTGACAATTTAATTCGCCAGATACCAAGATGATGATTTTTCTATTGTTTTTTCAATAATATGTTTAAAAAAACTAAAAAACACAAACTGGGATATAAAAAATACTTTTATAATAAAAAAATATATAAAAATTAAATATTTGATTACAATTGATTAATCATTTATATAAAATATTAAAACATAAAAACATAACAAAGGTTAGATGGTAAAATTCTATAAAAAAAAAAAATAACAACTAAAACATGTTTAATAATGAAAATTGCTAATAAGTATAAACAACAAGAAAACTGAGTTAAAGACTAGTACATTTTACTTTTTTTTTATTTTTTTTACTCCATTTTTGAGGAACAACTTTAATAGAAATATTTCCAACAGTTTTTACAAATCTATCAAAAACATTTTTAGTTTTAGGCATCAAATCATGTTCTTCACTAGAAAAATGTATCACTTCATTTCTTTCAACAATTGTAGTACTAGGATTTGTGTGTTCTTCAATTTTCAGTTTCTGGTAACTGTTACTTATCTCCACACTAATAAATAAAAAATAATAATTATTATTATTTTATAATAATAAATATTTACATCAAAAATTAATTAAATGATTAATTAATGTCTAACCTGTTGGTCAATGCTAGATTCTTATAAGGTGATACAGTAATTCTTAATTTGTTCCACGGGTCACAAAAAGGATTTTTTTTATTAAAAAATAAGTGAACATAACATTTGAGTTCTTGAGGTAATATACAATCACCAAAAACGCATGGGATAATTTTAGGTAACCGTTGTTCTAAAATAAATTAAACGGTATATTTCGTTTAAATCAAACAAGTAAGTATTAAAAATATATTCCTTACCAATGGCTAACGATTGTATATAATTCATGATAAATCTATTCCAAGGGCTATTTGAAAAATCATTTGATACAATAATGATCAACCAATTACAGCGATCAGATATCAACTTTATTATAGACTGATACTCAAACATAACACCTGGTCTTAAATCTCGATCTTTTAAGCATAGCTGAAAAATATGAAATATAATTAGTGAACCTATTGAACTTGAAATAGGCTAATATTGATTTTAAGGATAATAAATATACTGTTTTTAAGGGATCATGTTGAATGTGTGAAAAATAAATAACTAATTTTATAGAGCGTCTTATAGATGTGACAATATGACCCTATTTAAATAAAACTATATGTTTACTATTTTGTATTGAAGTAATTATTTGAATTTTTTTTTAAATATATTACATATTCCCTAGAATACAATATGAATGTGATATGTGCTAAAACATTGCTTCCCTATCTGTAATCCACAAACCCCTAGGGATCCACGAATGTAAGTTTAAAATACTATATACTATATAGTTATTACTGTTTTTTTATTTTTATTAAGGGGTCCATGATCATTTTTATTATCTCTTAGGGGTCTAGCAGAGAAAAGGTTTAGGAAACGCTGTACTAGAAAATTATTAAAAAAAAATAAATACCTTAAGCTTATAATCAGTTTCTAATTTTTCTACTACAGCAGTAGCTGATTGTATATCTGCTTTATCATACAGTAAAAAAGCATCATATCTCGAAAGAGGAAGACCATTGTTGGATGCATTTATATCATCTAAAAATAATTTAAGTTATTCATGATTTAATATTCGTATAAAAGCATATTTTAAATAAAACTCACCTAAAGTAATAATATTGATGTCGAAATCATTAGGTACTACTGGTGTTGGATTTGCTAAAGAACATTGTTCTTTACAATATTTAATATCAGAAACTTGAAACAATAATAGAAACATAATATTAGTGTTTGATTAATTAAATAATATAATATAAGGTACTATATGAATCTAATATTTATAATTAATACTCACTGATTAATTCTTCTGTCTCTTCCACAACGTCATACCTGTCTATTCGTTGTAGACACTGTATAAAATGTGCTATAGTTGTTTTTGCTTCACAAAACTTGAATATCTTGCCAATCGGGTCGGTTGGATCACATCCTGATGGTATTGTATAATTCAAAAGTGTGCACAATCCTCTCCAATCTCTATAAACATTTTAAATTAAATAATTAATCAAAATTAAAATTTCATAACTATTAGGATCGAGTATTTTTTTTCTTCTACTGGAATCTTATCAACAACGTCAAACAGGTAACAGTAGAACATTGGCATTGAAAATTGTATTTCCCAAAATTTAATTTTAATATAATATTTCAATATTTATTTATCAATTTATATATGGTATAGAAAATAACCACATAAAAATAAAAATTTAGCCAAAAAAAAATTGTGATGGTACTACAACTTCTGTATAATATTCTCCATTACAACGATTAGTAAGTCCGCTAGT
The DNA here is from genome assembly GCF_020882245.1 of Rhopalosiphum padi. NCBI lineage: Eukaryota > Metazoa > Arthropoda > Insecta > Hemiptera > Aphididae > Rhopalosiphum > Rhopalosiphum padi. The sequence goes on along the minus strand of NC_083597.1, from coordinate 31,834,453 downwards.
GGTTAATTCAGTAGGCGTTTTTGATTTTCACACGAAACCCGCAAGAGTCGAATGTATAAAAAACATAGACAATTAAACCATGACAATTGACTACCTGGGTATGTTTTCGGGCGACGGAATGACTTTCTTGGCGTTCAGCATGCACGATAATCGTTCCCGGGTCGGCAGCCGGAGTATGGATATCGTTGAATTGGTAAAGTCTTGCAAGTGTTCGTCCGATACGGTCGAACACGAAGTGGGATCCATAATAACATGCGAAAAGATTTTCTTCGTCTCGAGTTGTGTGAACGTAAATCCGTCGACGAACTATAGTGGACAATAATAAATTAACGTTTCGCATAGGTCAACGATCCATTAAAACGGTTGTCGCGATTGATCCAAATATTTCGTACCATTATATATTGGAATAAAAAACAGTAACTTCGTTATTGTGCCGAATTCGACAGATGTAAATATTATAATAAATAATACACCGTTTGCCTGCTACTTGTTGCGCTCGCCAACACGTTATCAGAGCGGGAGCTTTCTCTTAGCAATCGACATTCATGACGTCACGACCCGTGAGCGTGCGAGTGTGTGTGATAAAAATACCGCGCGTCATCGATAATTGGCTGGATACTTTCCCGCGGTATTCCCACCTTTAAAACCGAACACCGTTTTCGCAATAGACGTGTCGATCGTCCGTTGCCATGGCAAACACGCAGCAAATCGCGATCCGATCATGTTTGATCGATGGTTATGAGTTTACGACTTACGAAATACAGACGCGTATAACGTAACGATGATATTATGCCAGAATATATTGTATTGAATTTGTTACAACGAGAGATTCCGAGACGTTCGTCCGTTAGATAGGTACATCATAGACTATAGTGGTAGATGTTCTGCGTGATATCAGTATATAGGAAAATAGGTACGTAATTTCGCAGCAATTGCCATCACACACCATGTTATGGGGTTCGAGCCCGTGTCTTGATCTGGCCGTGTACGACGAAGTCGGCGACGGAAACTTAAACATATTAATCGTGAGCGCCGGCGACACTCGCCACTTGCTACAAACGCTGGCCAAACGGTACAAACATTCGTATGCGAAAATTCGTATCTATGTATACGAACCGGTTGTCGACATGTACGCCAGACACATACAGCAAATAGCGTTGGCTCTTGAGCCGGTCGATCGGATGAGCTTACAATACAAGGTATTCAATTATTAATATTTATGTTCCGTGTTCACTTTCCATCAAATACAAGAGATTGATAGAGATGAATAAAAATTAAATAAATATAATAATCATAGGCGCCGACTCTACGGGGTCCAAGGGGACGATCACCCCCGTGGTCCGTGCATTGATTTAACGAGGGCAAAAGTATTATGTCGCCCCTGTCGTGTATAGCAATAATTTAAATAATTATTTGGTTAAAATCAGATTAGATATGACATGAACATTTTCATCAGAACATCGACGATTGAATATTTGCCACTTTTCACGCAGACTAATTTATATCTTAATATAATAGACCTAAATACCTAATTAAAACTAAAACCAATAAAGAAAATTAAAATAATATATATACATGTGTAATATTTTATTTTTCCCCCTAGAGTCCAGTGGACAATTAAAAATGGGTTACGGGGCAATCAGGTAATTACCCATCCCGGTCACCAAATTGTAGAATATTACAGAATTTATTTTTTTTCGTTTGATAGAGGGGTTTGCCTCCGCAAAAATATCTAAAAGTTGACGCCTATGATAATACAATAATATTACCTACATAACAAAGTAAAGATTTTAAAATCTGATTCCTAATAACTGTCTAAAAATTACCTACAAAAACAGTTTTTAAAATAATAGTCCAAAATGAATAATCCTAATTAGAATAGTATTTATACGAAAAGTTTGAAATACAAAACAAAACCGTAACACCTACTACCTAGTGTTCTAGTAGTAATTCAAAAAAAAAATAATAAATAATTCTTCTTTCACTGACGAGGAATATATATTCCGGGGGAAATGCACTGGGAAAATATCTATTAATAACTAATTTGATACATAATTACAATTATTTAATTCAATATATTTGTACTGTAAATTTGATTATTTTTATTTATTTTGGTTTTTTTAAAGTAGTTAAATATACTTCAATACACTAAATTAATTATTATTTATAGTGACGTCAGTGATTATATATCGTTACAGTTATTTTTTAATTATATAGAACCCCAAGGATTGATGATTTAACAAAAAGAACAGAAAGCTTGATTTAATTTTATAATTTGATTATATTTATAAATTATAAATATACAACGTAATAAACTTTTCTCCCCCCCCCCCAAACACACAGCTATGTGTGTGCGTGTAAATATTAAGTGCAATATATTTCACACTAGTCAGTAAATTTGTTAAATTCCCAGAAATTATATTATATGCCTCATCATAACATAGGCAACTAACTCATTTTCTATATCACATTCGTGTACAACAAAATTTATTAAAATAAATAAAACATGCGAGCTATATATGATCTTCACGAATATTGTAAAAATCCAGGAAACACTCAACCTAACATACTTTATAATAATTTAATATTGTGTTCATTGAGAATTATTTGTAGTACAATCAGTTTGAATAGAATTTATTACATTTTTAAATTAATCAATGCATATTACATTCAATGTAATATGCATTGACTATTTTTTTTTTTTTTTTTAATGTGATTTACTAAAAATTCAGAAATACATGACATTAAACCATTTTGTATGAATTTCGATGAACCTGAAAATGTGTTTTTTATACTTTTCAAATGATTTTGTATTTCTTGAAAACACCTAATAATATGCACATCAAACAATTCTCTAAAATTCACTTTATTAAATTAATTTCTGCTTTCGTCATCACTTCCATAAATGCTAACTCTTGTTTCCCAAAAATAAAACTATATCGTTAAGTGCTCCATAAATAAACGATCTAATCTAACATTGTTGTTATAATTTTTTTTAAAAGAAACGATCGATAAAATTACCATGTCCATTTAAAACATCTACCATGGTTAAACAATATTTTTCTAGGTTTTTTAATGCTATAGATAATTATGAACATGTTCTCTGACTGACTCGAGTATTTAATATTTTTATACTACTAGACAAATTTTTGAAATCCAAATGCCCAACTAGCAACTGTATTTCATATAGACTTTTTTTGACCTATTAACAAACATGGCCAACAAAACAATTTTTGGACATATTGACTTTCGCACATCCATGAGTGTTGTTGACATAAATTTGCATTAATGATCTACATTATATATTATTATATATGATACAGAATACTGTATTTTATTTTTTGTCGAGAAATAAAACTGACAAAATAGTAATAGGTACCTACTATAAGTAAATCGCTTTTATTACTATACTTTCCAATTTAGAAATGGCGTTTCCAACAACATGACAATTGCGTCCATCATTGGATTCATGATGAAATATAATTCAGATTTGTAATTTTTTTAAACAAATTAAATCAATTCATTAGACTTAAAAAATGACTAGAAACAACTACAAGAGTAATAATAATTAAAAAGTTATAATTTATAGTTCATAGCGAACAAATTATAAGAAACATTAAGTATATTAGGCCAACCCACTAATTGGACGATTCGAATTATACTAAAGTCTTAAGAGGGCGTTTACCGCATGTGTTGTCTCTGCCTTACAAGTACGTAACATAAGAAATTTACGTTCAGCAGATCACGTTTAGTTCCATCAGTTTAAAAATTAGAGTGGATCGACCTATTATGAAACTTGATGGTAAGAAAATTATCTGTGTTTGTATGTTGGTTTTTTACGATAGTTCAATTTTTTAGCAAGTTATGCGTATATAACATAGTGTAAATTAAAAATGCTCAAAACTCATTTAAAAACTTAATAATCGTAAAAACCAACATACAAACACAGATAATGTTCTTACCATCAAGTTTTATAATAGGCCAATTCAATCTAATTTTTAAACTAACGGAGCTATAAACGTGATCTGCTGAGCATAAATTTGCTATGATACGTACTTTAGTACTTATAAAACAGAGACAACACATACGGGTGTCGAGGTCTCTTAAGTCTGAAGTCACTATTTCACTAATACAAATTACAATATTACAGAAAGCCAACGGTTTTTGTCAGAAGTTGGCATAGTGAATAGTGATGACGAAACATGTAAACTCTGATACGATTTATTACACATGCGCAGTTCTTAATATTTCACGATTATAATATTAATAAGGAAATGTCCCACAGCTGTTGTCGGTTTTACATATAGGCATCATATAGGTAATAGACTTGACTAAAAGCGTGAGCATGTAGATAGAAATAAGATAATAACAGATACATAAAATAAAATATAATATATTACAAACTAAAATTATAGACGATCAGACGACCTGTGTCTGATACGTCTATGACGAATGACGAAGTTGCCATTGCCACAAGTTCTTACCCGCATAAATGATTTAATTTATAAATAAAATATTATTATTTTATTATATTTTTATTTATTTAATTTAATTTAATGTGTTGTCTCTGTTTTACTAATGTAGATCATGGCAAATTTTCGTTCAGCAGAATACATTTTGTGATGTTAGCTTTGCTATTAGAGTAAATTTACCTATTATCAAATTTAAAGGTAAGAATATTATCTAGGGCATCTCATAGGATTTTATTGATATCTTAATTTTTAAGCGAGTTTTGGTTATGTTAAATATTAAGACTTTAAAATGCTCGATCTGGCTTAAAAATTAAAATACCAATAAAAGCCTTTGAGATGCCCTAGGGCCTAGATAACATATTACCTTTAAGTTTGATAATAGGTAAATTTTCTCTAAAATTGAAGCTAACATCAAAATGTGTTCTGCTGAACGAAAATTGGCGATGATCTACATTAGTAAGACAGAGACAACACATGCGCCATGCGGGTATAACGTACTCTTAAGCTAAGAAGTATTTTAATCAAGTATTATTTACTCTAGAAATGTGGGTGAGGCGTCTCATTTGCATTACTACCAATTATAAAACCCGCTATCCAATTTATAGAAATTAAAAAACTTGAAAACATTCTAATAAATGATTATGTTAAAATTAAAATAGGATAATAATCACATCTGTCACCGAAGATAATAGCGTAATAAACAAAACAGTTATATCTACCAATAACCAGACCACAAATCAAAATACAAAATATATTTTTAATAATCTATAATATCTAATAAATATACAATATTACAAAATAATAATATAATTCAACAAATTTGTATAATTTTTAATAATTTCTAATAACGATTTTCAGGTACGTACTTGGATGGAACTTTATGGTAATAGCCTTGTAAAGCCCAGTACAAACAGTTATCTAATCAAAAAATCAGCTCAACTTATAGATATCATTACTGATGAAACAGCTAGACAGCATTGTTTGCCCATTATTCAACTGGATGCACTTAAATATAAAGAAAGGGACACTATTGAAAATATATTTAAATATTGGAAAAATAATAATGGTTTCAACATAACAATGATGTGGGATAAGAGAGTACGAAATTATTTGGGTACAAGGTATGATCACCGAAACAATGTGTTTGACTGGGATTTACACATGACTCTTCATTATATTGATGGAGGTAACCGAATCACAAATCAAGAGTACACATATTGGCGGAACACTGGTGTAGCTTACACATTTTTGGAGACTGATTGCACTGAACCAAATTATACATTTGCTTTAGCCCTATTGAAAGATGGAGACAAAATAACTGCAATGGACTATTTTGGTGACATTATAAATGGTCCTTTTCCATCATTTGGTTTAGACTGTGAAGATGATGATATGTTGAAGATGGGTAACATGCAACCACTTAAACGTTCCGTAGATTTGACTGAAAGAAATTTAACAAGAATGTTCTATGAAATAGAAAATCAAAAGCCATACAAGCACAAAGGTAAAACTGATAATCTAGGAGTTATTATAACTGAACTGCCGAATGTGAAAATCCAAGAAGTACAAACTTCATCACCTCAAGATAAAGTTATGTCTGAACATTACTCCAGTATTAATGTTAATGATGTAGAAATCCACTTTATTCCTCGCACAGCTATGGAAGATTACCCTACATTTGATAGATATAAGAATTTTTTTGATGTAATGTATTGTGGTCATATGTATTTCGAAAAAATGAACTTTCATATAACATCTATGATTAAAGATGGAGGCGTAGTTTTAATGGAAACTCGAAAATTTATTGTGAACTATAAGCAAAAACAACACGATGAATTCAAACAGAAATTAATAGATTTAATGAAAAATTGTAAATGTATGTCGTCAGAGGATATTGATGTAGTTAAGAATGCTGTAATTAAATTTAATAAACAGCATTGAGTAATAATAATAGTATTTTATTTTTAACAATAAATTAGCAGACATTAACTTCTGAATCTATAATCCACAAAATAATAAGTTGAAATACTTTGTTACCAGAATTTTGGTTTATATTTAATTTTCAAAGTTTGAAAAATACTACTGAAAATTATAATACTATTGAGTATTGTTTTATTGTTTGATAGCTTTAGGTTCTTCCTTGTTGGTGACTCCAGAAAGTAGACTCTTGATACGTGCAATAGCTCTACCAGGATTCAAACCCTATAATGTATATTTAAAAATTAAAAATAAATACATAAATTTAAATATGATTATACAAACCTTTGGGCATGTTTTGGTACAATTCATAATTGTGTGACAACGAAACACTGAGAAAGGATCTCTCATTTTATCCAAACGTTCTGCTGTAGCTTTATCTCTGGAGTCAATAATCCAACGATACGCCTTTAATTAAAAAATGTAATTATTAACTAGTTAACATTAATGATTATTTTTGTTTATAAAATATTTTCACTACCACGGTGTTTCTCAACCAATGGGTCATAAATTATTTTGAGTGGCTTATCAATAAATTAAAAAGTTAGTATAATATTTTACGTTAAAAGAAAACTTTATACACATTTTTTTGAGAAACACAATAAATATAATTATTAATTATTTTAAATATTAAACTGCATATTGGTGATGATAATTCACAGAGACTTTTTTATTGATAATACTTTGTTTAGTTGTAGGTAAGAACTAACACTATTTTTTTTTTTTGTAACAATATTGTGAAATTAATAATACTGTGACCTATGGCCCACAAAAATACGAGGAACAAATAATACTGCTGTGTTAAACTGTAATAAATATTTAAATTGAATATTGTATTGAAATTTATCAGACAAAATCTAACATTGTTGTGAGGGGGGATAGTAAGGATTAGCCTACTCATTTTGAACTTTATTTTAAAAAGGTCATGGGATATATGCATTAATTGGATAAATATCTTGAGTTGTATACATATACAGGTTAAGAACCATAGTACTACAATATTTATATAAGGTAGATATGGATCAATCAGAATAATGGAGGAGGTCGTAGAAGAATACTATCCAAGGTCTGGTTCACATCAATTCAAACACGGGGCATCTAATTTTACATTTGTATATCAATAGCATAATCAAATATATTTTAAAATACAATTCCACTTAAAATGCATTTGTTGAAAATTAAAATTTATATTTAAGCACAGTTTATTACTACAAAATTAACCTGTTATCTTATTGGTCTTTTTATTTGTGGTCTTTATCAGTTAATTGAAGGATATTTTCAATTTGTATAATGGAATGACAACATTCAATAAGCAATTGATAATCATTTACATTAATACTGTACCCTAACCAATATATTTATTATACCTATTATAACTATACATAAACTTAAAAATAAATAAATGTATTTATGAAAATTGCAACGATTCACAAATACACTATATTTAATTTCAATATAATTATACCTGCATAAGAACAGCAGGTCCAAGATATTTTTCAGAGTTCCACCAGTATGAAGGGCATGATGTGGAACAGCATGCGCACAAAATACATTCATATAAACCATCCTAAGATAAATAACATACATTAGATTAAAAATATAATTTAACATAGCAGTAAATAACAGCTTACAAGTTTCTCTCTATCGTATGTATGTTGCAAATGTTCTTTGTTGTTGGTTGGTGTCACATCAGTATGTAACCATGGTTCAATGGAAGCATACTGTTTGTAAAACAATTTCATATCTGGCACTAAGTCCTTGACAACATACATATGAGGTAAAGGATATATTTTTAATGGTTTTGACAAATCAGTATTGACACCACTGGATAAGCATAAATAAATTACATTATATTATAAAATTAAACAATTCAATCGGTATTATTAAAAAAAACTATTGAATACAAACCTAATACAAGCTAATGTATTGACTCCTCCAATGTTCATAGCACAAGAACCACAAATTCCTTCACGGCAAGATCGTCTAAATGTCAAAGTTGAATCCTCAGAGTTTTTGATTTTGATCAATACATCCAAAACCATAGGTCCACAACTGCAAGTATAAAAAAAGTTTATTTTATTTCACATTATTTATATGATGTATTACGTACGTAGACAGATCAACCTTGTAATCTTGCATTTTTGGCTTGACTTCGGGTGTTTCTGGATTCCATCTATATACTTGGACGGTTTTGATTCTTGGTGTTTTATCCACAGCAGCCCCATCGCTAGCTGCTAAAGCAGATGATATATGTATCTGCTTAATTTGCTGCAAATAAAATACTTACAAGGTGAAATTACACAATATTACACAATATTACAAAAAAATTGTACTGACCTGTGTAAAGGGTTGTTTTAGCAAACGTATGGCAGACATTTCCGCAATACCTAAGCCAGCCATAATGGTTATTTTAATCGAAAGTATAAATTCAACAAAATTATTTGTAATTAGAATAGGAAATAGAAATCGAACTACTTATGACAATTTTAGGACTTAGAACCCATAGGATAGCCCATAGGAATCAGAAAACAGAGTTATCATTACAAACATATGATTATAATTATTGATAATTATTGTCATATATTACCAGTGTAGCCATTTCACCGAGTCTAAATTTCTATGTTATCACTATTATTTTTACGTAACAACTTCACCGTAGGCGATAGACATTCGACATCGACTTAATAAAATCTAATCCTGAATTCCTGTCATTCCTGAGTATGAATAATGAACTAATAACTATAACTTCACCAATTTAGTACTTACTTAAGACACATTATCTAACCTACATGTTGCCTGTTGCCATGTTGAGGTTTCGAACTTATGAAGCCGTTCTTCACAACTACGTACTTTACGTCTATCCACTACTCCTCTTACCACTATAGTCATTTTTTACCACTTTTACTGAGCCCACCATTGATTAAATATTGCTATATAGTCATATATAACCATATAGGTATAAGATAGTAACTGTATTATGATAAATATTCGCACTTGTCAAATACCTAATGTATTGTCTAGTCTCTTCTTGTCACTAATTACCGCTGTGTTAAATAATTATAATTGAATTTTACCTACAAAAATAACAAATTATTTTCAAAAAGTCATGTTTTTTTTCGTTTTTATTCATTCCGATAAATTAAAATTTATGATTCATTACAATTTCGGGGAAATGAAATCGCTAAGAAAAATTAATGTTAGAGGACTATGAGATCCTTTTTTGAAATTCGAATTAGATACCGAAATTAGGTATGTACCTAGTAACTACACATTATAAACCATATTGTAATATAATATTATACATAATATATATTAGTATATTACAAATAGTTATAGCTAATAAGGTTTATATTTTTCTTACGAATAGTGAAATAATATATTATTTCAAAAACGCAATTACTAATATTAACTAAAAATTGAAATTATTATATAAATTTTTAGTTACATTTACACCTAACTACTAATTAAATATTTGGGTACCATAATCACTAATCAAATATATTATGGGCACTTAAAATCTTTAAATTCTTGTAACACTATATTTAACCGGGTTTGGCTTATAATCGTTTTTCGAATGCAATCATTTTATCATTGTTGTCGAATTTATATAATAATGAATAATGATACAAGTATACAACGCAATAGTCGGCATTACGCCGATGACGCGGGTTGAATGAACAGAGCGGCGAGACAAGACCCAAAAACTCAACTCTCTGTATCCTGTCCAATGCCCATATATACTAATAAACTATAACATACTAGTGGATAACAACATTACTGTACACAATACAGATAAAGTATCAGAAATACTTTTCTGTTGAATACAATGTAAATAATCTACACAACAACGTTATAACTGGCAACCCAATGTGATGACTCATATTGTTTCCATTCGTAATTAATAATTATAAACAAATTAGTTACCTACCTCGGTACGACAGTACGATGTTGCGAATTCAAAAATATATATTATATAATATAATAACTAATATTATGGTAGTACTCAATGATATCTGTATAATAACTATAATATATGACTTCTGTAGAAGAAATACAAAGGTTGAAACCCTTAATCGTTATTTTTCGCTTATGTTCATAGCACCTATTACTTATTACAAATATATTAGAAAACTGTTATTAGGTATCTAGAAAAATTTAAATTTGGATATATTTTTAAGTATTTATTGTGATTTATTACCAATTGATAAAGTTGATTAAAAGATACTGTAAGTTGAATTTTCAATTTAAGGTTATGGTTTAACCTTCGCCCTATCTTCATCATCATATCAGTTATAGTCATCATCAGTGCATTTTATCATTAATTCAACCCTTGCAATTTCATCATCTATAGCTAATTTTCTTTTCTTCTTATCACCTGATCACCTTCTTATATTTTAATGAATTGTTTCAATAGTCTTTTCTGTGCTTATTCTATAATATAACTTATTTTCAAAATTAAATTAAAACCAGACAAATTGTTTTAAAAAATATTACCTCTATGACAAAATAATATATGTATGCATAGCAAGAGAGCTGAAAAAGGATACCGTCCGAGATCGTTATGAGCTATACTAGCCAATAGTAATGTACTAATGTTGGTTTAATATTTGTTCTAACATCACTCTAAGTCGTTACTCGTTACTATTTTTGCATATATTTCACAGGAACACTGCAATTTTTAGGTAGGTACACCGTACACATAATGCCCAAAAACACGCCGTTTATTTTTGATTAGAGATTCTTAGCTAGGTAATCTCATATTCGTGTACTTTTTTTCCATGGATTTGATATAAATAAACATTTAAAAAAAAAAAAAAATACACATATCATTTGGAAATATATAATAAATTAATAAATAACCAATCAAAAAAATGAAACTGAACTATCGGTATTCGGCCAACAATACAATTAGAAAAGTAAACATTAAGATTTGAGGTAATTCAAAAAAACTATACGATGTAGTAAAATATTGACTTAGTATGTTAATGGCCTAATCTAAAAATTTATTTTCACTTTAGACTAAATAAAAAAGCAGGTTACTTACCAAGATCCACTAGCTATTATTCAATTTAATCGACTAGCTACAGCTCATATACATTATTATCTGCTCATGCTTACAAGTTTATGCTAAATGATTTTCCATTTTCAACATTACATTTAAATGGAAGTGTTTGTGATTTCTTTCACATCACCATTGTTTGTTTTACTTTGGATGATGAAGGATTAATCTTGCTTAATTTCCTAAAAATCCTTAAATTTCTTTTAACCGCCTTTCCATCATTAGTACAAAATCTGCAGAATATATATTATTAAAATAATAATTTCGTTTATTTTAGAAACTGGTTTTCTTATATAATTTATTGTCTTATTAACTTTTATTCTATAATATACCTATTGTATATTCAAATTGTTGAGCATTATATATTTGTAGTATATATATATTCAGTTATTATAAATGGTTATTAACACGGATCTCAATTGTCGACCTTTCAAGTTATATAGAAACAATACTTTAAGCTTAAACATATGTAATTTTTGACTCCCACAGTACCTATAATTTCCAAATTTTAAACAAAATCTAAAACCAATTTTGGATAAATAAATAATACATAATATAGAAAAGTTACGAGACATCAAACGACGTCAATGAACGCTGCTTCAGCCACTTTAAATCTACAACTGCTTGATGCTTTACTACTAAAATAGCGCATAATTATTATATCGTCTTTTGCACATACGGAAACTATTTTATAACTTAAAATTATGTATATAACGGTAGACGTATGCATGTAAATTTGATAGCGATGTTTAAGAGGAACTTTAAAGCGCTTTAATCATTCCTCAGAGGCTCAGACATAGCTTAACTTGCATAATATTTTAAAATATATCAACATCAAAATATACTAATTATGTTTATAAATGTAAAATATACATTATAACTAACTATCTAAATATTATTTATTGTTATACAAGTTACAACATCATAATACAATAACAACCTATTTCAATATAATATTATTTTTAATATACCGTATACCTATTAGCTATTATACTTCATAAAATAAAATAAATTATTATATCATAATTATCATATAATTATAAAAGTATATCTTTTTACTTTTTTTATTGTTAAAAAAATAATAATAATAACATGAGATTACTTGATAAGATGTTACCCAATAGTAATACTTAGTTTAAAGGTATACTGCAAGTATTTTAAATATCTAAAATTTAAATGCATTTAAATAAATAAAAAAAGTAAATAATTTAATTAAAAAAATCAAGTATTTGCATGCTTAGCTAACATACGAATGTAGAATATTTGTAAGTTATATACTATATATTTTATACTCATTATTTTTCAAAAGCTATATGTACGAAATCAGTTTACTTATAAAATTGCGGCAAAGCGTATTAATGTAGTATTTTACAATGTAGATATACTCAAAATTGACTCTTGTGTAAACTACAATTTTTTTATAAAGGATTTATAACCGTTATTATAATATATCATACTATGCATTACATATTTTAGTATTTATAATACCTACATACATTATACTGACACATTACAAGTAAAATAATCGTGTAGGGCACTGGGCCACAGCATCTTCAACAAAAATCAATAAATAACGAAATTCTTCAAAGGAAATTCTTAAGAATAGCTCCAGGGATTATAAGATACAACGTTACAGTCGTTACAGCGTTTACAAAATGTTTGAATTATAACAAAATAACTAACCTTGTTATTCACCTTTAAAGTATGTATTTTCGTGTACATTTTTCTTCAAATGTTTGTAAAAAATAATTATGTTTATATATTTTTTAGTTCCTTTATCTACTAAAAGTTATATATTATGAGGAATACTATTTTAATTTTTTAAACCTCAACTATAAACATTGAAGATTTATAAATATTTTAGTTTACAATATACATGTATTTTATAAATTTTCGCGATTTTGTAAACATTTAATTTTAATGTATATAAAAGATTGTACCCATGTATTTTTATTATTTTTTACTAGATAATAGATATAAAAACAATACTTATGCAGGACCTTGTATTAAATATTCAAGATTTTTGACCAAATGAATAATTTTTCATCGACTTTTATAGAAAAAAAAACTATTTATCATGGCAAAACCATACTATATATATACAAAATTATAATACAAAAATATAGTGAAAATTTAAATTATCCACGATTATTTGCTTTTGAATTATAACAAAATAAAAAAATGCATTATGTTGAAAACTTGTTTAGAGTTAAAAACTAAAAATTACAGTTTTCCTTATTTTTTTTTTATTTTTCTCGGCTATTAACATATAAGTACTGGAATTTTTTACTTATGATTTTCTAGAGTACCAATTATATTATATTTTCTACCAAAAACCACCCCCAAAGTTTAAACTCTGAGTATTTTTCCTACCCCAAAAGGTAATGACAGATAAGAAAAAAACACACATCATTGTAAAATCAATACATTCATCGCTCCCAATATATATGTATATAGCCGAATATAGGCAAACACGACTATGGGAAATGTATTAAATTTCGATGGAACTTTAAAATAGTCACGGTACAATATTATTATGTTGTATTATAACTTTTAAGTTATAAAATAAGAAGAACTATTATTGCTCTACTCTAATTTATTTGTCTTTCTCGTAATCTCGCACGCGCACACATTCACACGCGCGCATATGTGTATATATGTACTACATTGTATGGTTATATGTAATATGCATACATAATGTTTCACACTCTCACCATATTATTATTTGTCTTATATTTATACTCCTCTAATCGTCACCAACCATCACTTACAAGTTACAAGACTGATATTATCTTAAACACTCTATGAAAATCAAATTGTTTTATCGAATATGCACTATAATGTAGCTTATAAGTTATAAGCATGCTCTATAACAAGGACGATTTAGCTATATTGAGTGTATATAGGCGAAAAAATAAATGAACACATCATCTAAATTATATAATAATATTGTGACAGTTAATGAAATTTTTTACTAAGTTATTTATAGGTATATATCATGATATTTTTTCAATTGCTTTCTCTTAATATCGATAAAATATGTTAAACTTTGCCAAAAAATAAAAATAATAATAATACTAGACTTTTTATACTTATCTGTAAGTTGTTTGGGGAGTTGAGATTATATTAATTTAAAAATATAAATTCAATATAATATTTTCATAATTTTGTTTATAACTGTTTGTAGATAATTATTATAGATATTAGATGATATAGTATTGTAATAATAATTATAATAATACAATACATATTTTATTGACAACATTTATTTCAACATACGACATACCTTCGATTTTGTACTTTTAAGTTTTAATAGAAGAATAAATAGTGATATAAAATAATAATAATAATACAGTGGATTCCGCTTAATGTGGGCACGTCGGGACCAACCCTGTTTGCCTACATTAAGCGGTTACCCATAAACACCGAAATTAATTGAATTAATTATTTGTATTGGGACTAGACCATTTTGCCCATATTAAGGGGATGCCCATATTAACCGGTGCTCACATTAGGCAGAATCCACTGTAATAATAATATAATTAATAATTAAACCCTTAGAATTAAAGACTAGTCCACTTCGCTCTGAATCGCCCTAAATTGTATGATTGATAAATTCACTATAGTATTAAAGCTAACAACGCTATAGGCTCAAGGTTGATTCTACTAACGTAAATTTGTCATGATATTGCACGCGAATTATTCGTTAGACACAGAAAACTAATAGTGCTGTGCTGATCCTCTAAAATTAGGGTGTCATTCGTCTCAGTTTTATTGTGACACTACTGATTTTCATTACACAGCCTCTTTTAATTCCCGGCAGAGGCGTGAAAAAGTACGGGTTTTTAAGAATTAGTTCCGACGTGTTACACGTGTGTTTAACTAAAAATAAATAGTTGTAGGAAACAAATGTTTATTACTTTTGATACAATAATCTATCCGAGGACCAATAGTCGTTAGGGTTCATTATATCTATATTATATTTATAATGTACGATGTACGTGTACATTCGTTAACTATTAACGATTGTCAGTCTTTAGACTTGTCTCTTGTGACATACGTGATACGCCATACGATATGTATTAATAGGTACCTACGTTACAATGTCGTATTGTTCCTGCTGAACTGTTTGAAAAATTAAAAAATTTAAAAAAAACATATCAGAGAAAACCCCGATGAATGGCTATACAAAACATCTAAAGAAAAATGGCAGTACATTTTTAAAACACTAATCGAAAATAATATTGATTATTTTATGATATCAAAAATTGTACAATTTACATTTACACTACCTGGATTTAACGTTAAAAGTTATTGACAAAGTCACGAAATAATTTATACATTAATACAGTAAAAGCTACATTAGTCATAAAGACCGATTTGGAGAATATACCCTGCCAACAATTGTATGAAGAAATATCAAGAAACAAAGAGCTGCTTATTCGTGTATATAAAACTGGAAAATATTCATACTTGAAACAAACATCATAAACGGAATAAGCTTCTGGATCTCAATTATTAAAAAATTCTGACGATGGATATAAACATTAGTAAGATAATTCATCTGTTTTAATTAAATTTATATTTTTAGATTCAAAATCAAGTAAGTATTAAAAATTAAAATATCACTATTAATTATTTTGTAGTTATACATTTTATGCATAAATAATTATAAACTAAATTTAAAATTATAATTGTTATATTTATCAACATTTGTCTTATTTTTAATTTCTTATTGTTATAAACATTTAGTATTCTAATGTATTAAAAAAATAAAATCTTACAAAAAGATATTATTTATTATTCCAAAGAAAACAGGAGAGGGTATTGCAGTGTGCCGGTTTGTAGTTTTTAATAAATGGCAACTCTATCATAATTTATTCATTATGTAAGGCAAGGTTTGATACGTTTATACGGGCCATAGGAGCATGTGATAGTACATATAAATATATAATACGTTATATACTATTATATTATAGTGTATAGTAATTTAGTATCCCCTGCAGTAGATAATTTGAATGAATGAATTGGACTGATATTAGAGTTTAGAGGGTAAGGTGTTAGAGGTTAGAGGTAAAACTGTAAAACCAATTATTATATATCGTGATTTTTATCGTAATGTCTTATTGGTGTGATATACTAACGCGACAGTAAATATTTCGGAGATTCAACAAGGAAAATAATTTTCTTGAAATTTAAATGATGATGTTTATTTAAATTGTTATGTAATTACTTGATTGTGTGAGTACCAATTTCAAGTTATTTGTTATGTTTTAAAAAAAGCTCATTAGTTTATGAAAAAAATTATTATTTTAAATAAAACTCGTGCCCAAATCCAAAAGTCTATTTACGCTACTCTTCATATAAATAATTATAAATAACCTATACATATTAGTATATTACATATACATTGTTGAGCTTATATAAAAAGTAAAATCTATACCTGTATACTATAATATAACGTGTAGACTTATTTAATAAACGCATACATCACATAATTATGTCATTGTGGCAGATCATATTGACCTAATATGGTGACGATATCTTAAAACTATCAAAATAATATGATATTAGCCATCACACAATCGCGTATAACTATCATCGTAAGGAGTGTGGACAATCTGGTTTGTATAGTTATAATATATACAATTTAAATTTGTATAATATACTGTCCGTCTGCCCCACTAAATTTATTAATTTTTTTTTATGATTATGCATATAACATTATTGAATATTATATGTTTAAGCTTTTTCTTAAAAACATTTCATAAAAAAGGTCATGGTGGGACATTACATACAACCGTCTATAGTAAATAAAGATTCAAAAAATTCATGATAAGCACGATAATGAAACGTAATTGTTGAAAAATATATTTTTTTTGCTGTTATAATACTTAGCAAAAAACCCAATTAAAATTATTATCATGCATTTACATGTAGACTTTATTTACATATCATAAAAAATCAGTAAATAAAAATCAAATGTGGTTATTATAAGTATAAATATATTTTTTAACTTTTAACTTTTAACTAGGACCACGAACAAGAGAAAAACCATTCAATCCTTGTCTTTTTTATAAATATAATAACGACAATGAAAATAATTTGGTTATTATTTATTAAGAATATTAATTATTAAATATTATTATTAGTAATATTATACTAATACGTACTATACGTATACTATACGTACTTTATATGAAATAATATTTAACATTTATTAACTTGACCAGTCGAATCTTCTGTTATGTATGACTACAGTCTACTTAGCGTCATAGCGAGAGCAGACTTTTGACTGATGCAATGTCTTGAACAAATAAAGAACGATTTGCAGTACTTACCTATATAGCAGTATAGCGCTATAGTCGATACACGAAAAATTAACATATTATGTATTTATTGTTCATTTTTGATTTTCAAGGGGCGCGCTAATTGAATAATAATGTATACATCAAGTTATGTTATATGCTTATATCACTCATAAATTATATAAATGCATTGCCTTCAAATTCCTATACATAGTGTTTGATAATTAATGCAAAATCATCTCAAAAACGCAACTAATATCTAAGTATACTAATTGAGTCTAATTCAACCAAAGTTTGCAATAAGACGAGGTAAAAACTGGTCACACTTTTTTGGCTCACTCATAATTTCATTAAAGGGTCTACCAACCTCTCTCCACGTAACACACTGAATCTTCGACGAATTAGCCAAAATACGATCGTAATTAAAATGTAAGATTGTCTAAATTATGTGCTGTGTATACAATTTTAATCGTGGACACAATAACATATACATTTTTTATTTTGGATTTTTCTAATTTTCCAAAAATCTACATTTCCCTTATATTAATCTAATTATTTAAAAAAATATTTATCTACATTTTACAAATTTGATAGGTATAATATAATCTTGACAATCTTGAATTGTGGAGTATATAAGAAACTATCGTTGCTTGAACTATGATAAATAATGGTATTTTACATTTTTACATAATACTACCTATGTAGAATTATAACTTTTTCATAATTATCTAATTAATAACTATCCTCTTGATAGATGTTATTCCATTACAGATTTAGGTATTTGTTTTGAATCTTATCTGTCATTAAAAATTAATCATAAATAATACGTATAAGTAGTATACGTAATGTGGGGTTTTATTAATAAAAATACTAAGGCATTTAGAAATCCTTTAAAATAAATTGTATAATTATTTAGTTTAGATCTAACCTAGAATTTGACTCTTTAATGTAGTCTAATAATTATTCAATTTACTTAAACGATCTTAATAACATTGAATACAAATTTCTGAAAAGAATTGTCTATATTTTATACCCATTCTACTATCTCTAGAGATTCTTACATTTTAGTTTAAGTTTCTATACGTTTTGAATCTCTTACCATCAGGCATGATATATAATAGATATAATGTACATTAATCATTATATTTTAATTTTAAATTTAATTGTAATTATAGAATCCCTAATAAGAATACACGTAGTTCTGATTTGTTCTATGTACCTAAATTTAAAATTTTTTCTCAACAGCTATTTTAAACGCCAATAAGACCTCCACGGCTCCACAGTCTTAAATTTATTATTTATCTCACTAAATCTTTAAAGCTAAAATATTATTATTTTTAAAGCATAGAACCTAACTATTTAATATTTTGTTTTTATTTAATATACCTATCATATTTTTTTCTTGTATTTCTGTTAGTTTTATTTGTATTATTATTTATTATCAACAATTAGTAGACCCAGTTTAAATGTGTCAATAAATATGTAATATTTTGTTAGGGCTTATGTTTGTTGATTAAAATAAATATATAATAATAATATTTTATTTAATCAACATTATTGCAATGCGCAAGATTTTGTACAAATCTATTGTATAAATGGGTTTGCCAAAATGGGAAAGGAAATTTAACTATAATTTTACTTAACTTTAATTTAATTTAGATCAAGTTACCAAAATAATTTCCTTTATATCTAACTATAAAATAAATACTAAACTACCTAAATAAATATTATTATTTGTAAATTGTAAATTAAGATTCTAAATTGTCTGTGTTCTCTCATTCGTGCATGATTCTATAAGCTAATAACTTGAATGTTGAACTAGCTGAAGCCTTAAAAAAAAAATAAATAAAAAAACAAATAATAAACGTATATGGTATATGTATATAGTATAATATTATTGTTTATACATTATATATAATATATATAGCTATATATATTTTACAGTCAATGTGTAGTATAAATTGCAACATATACACATTGACTGATTATGAATGACTCAGTCATTTGTGGATCAAATCATTGTTGATCAATCATTCACTTTTAGTTGACAATAAAGACAAAGACAACAGTAAAAAAAATCCTTCGGATTTGATTTTTTATTTTTAATTTGTCATTGGCCGATTATACTTCAATAATCATAATTATTTCTCGTGATGCAATTCCTTAGAGTTTAGAAATAATATACTTATATAATATATAATAATAAATTGGGCGATTCTTTTAACAGTAAACACTCATTATCTTGAAAACAATTAACGTTTTTGAGCAGAGAGAGACAAATGTATTGGTTTTACAATGTTATTGTGTGTATTTTTCTTAAAAATTATTTATTGATTTTTTTTTTAGCGAAAATTTTAAATCACTTAATAGTAAAAACTAAAAATTACATAAATCAAACTTCGAGAGAGTGGCTTTTAAAAGGAAATAGAAAAGTGGAAACTAAGTTGACACTTTGGTAAATCAAAAGTACCTATTTTTAATTCCTATTTCCTAGTATTTTCAAAATAAATGAAGAAGCGGGAATATTAACCCAAAATCACTTTTTGATCTTATCGATTTGTTTTGTAACTTAAAAATGATTAACAATAGACACTTAACATTTTCACGCAGATGCTGATTAGCCCATCAACTGTGATGGATATGTTACGGAAAATAACGTCATTTACCAATAAATATTATCGTTATTTTCTTACCAAATAAACGGCTAATTGTTGTTTTTGAGTAGATATATGCATGTGAATCTCAAATAATGTTAATTGAAAAATTATGTAGGTATTTTCAAAAAGAGAAACAATATATTATTATTATTATTAATATTATTTATTTATTTTTACAAGTTGTACCTGCGAGATGTTTACTGTTACACGCAACTCTTCATCCCCGTGACAGGAACAACGTTTATTATTGTAGAAACTATATAGTCGTCTTGCAATGGTTGCGCTGGTACCCTTGAAAGCTCGCAACAGAACTATTACCAGCTGGTTCCCCCTTAGTGTCAACTGTCTATCACGACTGATTTGATCACATTGTCCACGTCTAACAGATTTTCTTCGTAAGAAGCTATTGCTATTTATCGGGTGGCACTACTGAGTGCTTTCCCAAACTCGTTATTCTTGTTATTACTTATTATGTACCCAAACAAAATTACTTATTGTACTTAATTATGTGTATAGATTGTAATTTATTATTTTATTAAAATAAAAAAAAGAGGCTATTCCTTGGCGTGTGTAAATTATACTTAAGAAAACCGTGTTTCTCTTCTCGGATGCACTATTTTTTTTTTTTTTTATAGAATTCAACACATAACTTTAAGTAATCCATAATTGTTTCATTAGTTATATTGCAATATTTATTTTTCAGTTCAGTCATCATACAATTTCGTCTTTCGTGGTATTTATGGCAGAATGTGTTTTGTAAAGAATTTCAAATAACATTTCGTCATTTAACAAATATTAATACAATACGGTCAACACGACATTTTTTTGTCAACTGGTCCAATAAGGTTCATTCCCATTTATTATCAAAACATCGTACTTTACGTACTAATGTATACTATATATGATAGTTCTTCATTGTTTTAATTTCACTGAAAGTTCTTAAACACATTTTTGATTTTTTAACTTGTTCAATAAGAACACTAAAATCTTTATAGTAGACAAAAAAGAGTTATTATTATCTCGTTGGTTCAATTGTTTGTTAAAAAGTTTTTTTTTTCATTAAAAGTTTTACGAACAGTAAAACAGTATGTATGTCTGCAATAGCCATTTTAAATCGGTACATACGACTACATCTGTACACATGTCATATACTTGAGTATAATCAGCTATATATAATTTTTCATTTAGGTATATGATATTTTCTAATTTAACCTAACCAATGTTGGACCATCACCATTTATATGACGTACCTTATCTGTGACAGATATAAAGTTTTATTAATTTACCCACGAATTATACACATTTAGCGGTCACCTTATCATTGTTTGTTGGTCATCTATTTTATAATCAAAATTTCCCATTTCATAAGGTTATTAACGTTAATAACCCGCAAATAACGTTATTTTTCGATATAATGTCACTTACCGCAAGTCCGTAACATAACACAACCGAAATACACCAGTATAGCACCGCATTTTAAATTTGTTTATTTTTTCCTAGATAAAGTTGGGTTATTCAGCTAGTAAGTATATTATTATAAAATATTTTTAGAAATTTAAGCATAAACTGGTCGTCTCCGCTCAGACTAAAATTTTTCGTATGCAACGATTTATCATTGAATTAACATTTAACATTAACACATCCATTATAGATGACACCTTCATCACTTCCTCGCATTTTATGTCATTATCATACATTAAAATTGATGAAAACGATTTTTTTATATTTTTTTTTTAAATTACAACATATATTTTTTTATTTAGCATTCTAAAAATTTATTAGTGAATAGAATTCAACCTAAAATTCTAAAGTTAATAAGATATAACATAAATGTGACGTTATATGTATTCAAAATGTATAATATGAGTAATTCAGTATAATATTCTTAAAAAAAAAAAAAAATGCTACAAAATAGGAAATTAAATGTATTATGTTTAAAAAAAATTAAATACTTGATAAATTATAACGATAAATGTTGTAAAAAATCACAATATGTATCTTTAATCAGGTATGCAAGCCTATATACAAGGTATTGGTGACCGGTGGGAGGAGATGGTCACTTTGTTCGAAAAAAAATAGTTATACACGGATGTACCTACGATCTAGGTATAATTAAGCTGCTGTAGTCTGGCTATATATAGACTACAGACTTCTATGGCCTACATTATTCAACGAGCATAATACGATATTCTAAGTCGGATAGTCGTAGGTATGTCACGCTGCATTTTTGTAGCATAGTGCAGTGTATAGAATGTACCTACATATACGCCATATATATTATAAATTATAATTTAATATGACAATAGACAAATATAAATAATTTTACCCAGCTATATTATTTGAAGCTCGCAGTGTATTCATGTACCTATGTACAATGTGTTATGAGTTAATAAATTATGAAGTTATAATGACTACCTATGTACCTAGCTATATATCATTGGCATAGTCAAAGGAGTTTTATGGGTTCAACCCCTCCCGACCACATCTTATGCATTTTTTTATGATTGTCATTGAATATATTTTTATTATTTTATTGCGTTGTATGTTATTGCAAAATGTATGTTTTAAATGGATTTTGTCGAGTCTTTTAGAACTAAAGTCTTCAAGCGTTGCCCGACTTGCGTTTATTTGAATACAGCGAATCCATTTTAAGTACAGTCCGAGTTTTTAATAATTTTATAAATGCGTTTTAATAGATGCGGACCACAGGTTTAAAAAAAAAAAATAATTAGACTTGGGCTAAAGGATTGAAGAGTCATCCCGTTATAAAGAGTATACCTCTATAGTCTATATAGACAACTAAGCTGGTCAGGATTAAGGTAGACTGTACCACGTCCCCGTCCCCGGGTATGTAAAAGCTATCGACAACTTAAAATTTTATTCCGAAGACATTTGTATTTTTTAATTATTAAAAATATTACATTTTAAGACAAATTTAAGTAATATTAACTAAAAATTCATCATGAAAAAAAAATAAACTACAGAGAATTCAATACATTTGGAAACGGTCATTAGACTAATTAGAACTGATGGTAATATAATATAATTATTGAAGTTATTAAATAATTTATAATATAAATGTACAACAGTGTTATCTCAGTAATCTGTTATTGCTCCATGTAGCCATGTAGGTATTAAAATATGTATGGTGTATACTGTATACAGACTACAGTAATTAAGAGTTTCCAAATTTAATGAACACCTGGTATATATATTATACCTATACTTAGCATTAGTACCATTCAGTAGCGGCTGTAAACGAGTTGTGTCCGGTGGATTTTTCGGGATTACACGAATTATGTCCGGTTAATGTTTTTTGGATACACGAGTTTTGTCAAGATGAAAAAAATGTTCATTTTGCATGTGTATACAAATCTAGAAATTTGTCCATTCTTCATTACAATATTATATAAATATAATTATAATTTTACATTTAACAAAATAATACATTTTATTTCGTCATATATTATAATTATTAATAATACTACTACTATACCCATTAATAATAATAACCAATAATACATGTTACGGATATATACAAATATAAAATAAAACGTTAAATTTCCATATTTAAAATTAATAATAATTTAAAGAATAAATAATTACATATTAAGCAAAAATGTAATGAAACTATTTTTATAAATTCAAATCTAGAAATTTCTCTATTATTATATTATGTGCATTTAAATTTAGATTTAGAAATAAATGTTATTGATGCATCGTATTTGATAAACTTCTAATTTGAATGTATCACATTTAAAAAATTTTATGACTTCGGTAAATTGAAAAATATTGGGATATCTTGAACGGAACATTGAATTAAATGTTGAGTGAAATGCATCAATTAGATAAAAAAAAAATTCATATCGTACAATAGTGCCAAAATCCTAGGTACCTGTGTAGTATGTGCCACGATTGTCGATTAATACTGTGTTAATAGATGTTAAATAATAACAGATAAATAACGGATATTCAATTTAGTACTATACTGTTCAAAAACTCCAAATTTTTAATCTTAATGGACAAATTTATTATCCAGTTACGATAGATTGTCACATAGTGTGTGAGCAATTTTGTGTTACCTATAACATATATTATTATTTATTAGTATATATGCATTCGCGTAAGCTTCGTGTAAAATTAATTTTAAATTAAGGATATCTCACAAAGACATAATTGTACAATGGAAGAAATATCAGGATTATTAGTAGTATACTAGTATTATAATTTTTAAGGGAATATCATTTGTGCACCTAAACATTTTTTTTCTTTCGGGACTTAACTCGTTTCCCTCTTTTTCATCAGGACGCAACTCGTGTATCTGCAATATCTATTTATTTTTTTGGGACACAACTCGTTAACAGCGCCAGTAATGTTAAGATTTTTGTAGGTGGGTGCTAAATATAAGTATCAGTACAATAAAATACAATTTGTGTGGGTACAATTTGAGATAGTATGTTCAAATTTTTGCTTCTTTGGAAAAAATAGTTCAACACGTCATCGTCATTGACACCATCTACTGCGTCATTAGCAGACTGTGTTTTCGACCATTACCTGTTTTAAGAATATATTTACATTATTTTCCCATGGAAGATAGCGAATGTCGACAACGACAATATTTAAGTTTAATAATAATACTATTGTGTTGAATATTTTGACTATCATTGATATAATTTTGACAATTTTATCAAAATTAAAATGAACAAAAAAGTAGTAGATTCCATCCTACATATAAATATTTAAATTTGAAGTTTATGTATAGGTATATGTATATATTATTAAAAATATATAGATATAGTTGTGTTTCTGAAATTTTATGAATATGATGTGCACAATGAAGCAGAGAAGATAAAAAGTAAAACAACATAAACAATAAAACTTCAAAGCTCCATATTTTCACAAAAAATAATTTTGAATTAACAACAAAACAACTATAATCGTAATTATTTTTTTTTTTGTTTAAACATCTAATTTCGTCAAAATTGTAACTTAAAACAGTTCAAACACTGACCTATAAAAAAAATGTTCTAATCTTTAGTTAAATAGCCATTATAAAAACTTAATATGATAAGAGTTGTATTTAATTTTTAAGCTTTACGACTGAGCGAAATTTTTTATCAATATCAATAAAAAAAAAAGGGGAAAAGTAGGTAAACCGCTAAGCTACACAGTAGGTGTCGAGTGAACCTTGTCATCAAGAAGTAATAGTCACTGTAATATAAATGTGTTTAAATTTGAGTTCAATATGATACTTAGGATTCTGAACGCAGCATGTCAGCCTATATTACAAATTATATTTTATGATACAATTATATTGCTTTAATTTATTTATTATTAGTAATAGATACAGTAAGTTAATTTAATATTTACCAATAAAATTACATTTTAAAATGTCATGTGGAATATAAAATGTAATAACATTAAAAGTTTCAACTTTTCGAGGGCCCTTGAATACATTTTTAAATTATAAAAAAAACGAAATTAATTATTCTTCGTTTAAATATTTTATTTTGTTCAAATTTTAACTTAAAATATACATAAAAAAACATATATGTTTATAGGTAATGATTAAGATTTTTTTGATTACATAAAATGATGTTTACGAGAAACTATAACTAAAACTATAACTTATGTTCAACCCTTATCTGTATAAATTGAACATTTTTAAAACTAGGTATACATAATTATTTGTAAATTTTTGATATCATATTTTGACGAATTTTGTTAAGACTTGTACCTACTTCCAGTACTTTCAAATAAAAATCGTGTCTACACATCATAAATATTTTTAAATAGCTTTAAATTATAATACCCAGCTATATAGGTAGTCGACTTATAGAGAATCTTGTATTCGGTATTTTGGTTTAGATCAAAAGAAAAAATGTTTATCCACATTTGTCGAAAAATACCAAAAACAAATTTCAAATGTCTTTAAATAGCACAGAGTCAAAATATTTTGAAAATGTAATTAAATGTAAGAATTCATAATAATTTAAATTAATATTTACGTTTTAAATCAAACCCAAAAATTCGACTACCTGTAATAATACGGTGGAATTTATAATCGCCCATTCCAACACAGCATTACAAAATATGTTTGCAAATACAGATATTATCTATATATTATCAAATTTTGAATTAGAAATTCTAAAAAAAAGCTCAGAAGTCAGAATTAAGAGTAGATTTTAACGATGCTGTTTTAAAACATTTTAATTAAAGGATATAACTATTGATTGATTTCTTGTAATTTTTGTTAAATAAAATAAAAATTATCTTCCTAGAAAAATGTACGTGAATAATTAACTTAAAATAAAGATTAAATATATACATATATGATTAATCAATTATCAAACACCCGCACCCCTTTTTTATTTATATCCTTATAATTTAAATATACACATATAGCTAATAGCTATTATATACCTTCTATAAACTGTACGTAGGATTTTGCAATTTAGTAATTTAGCAATTTTGTGCAACAAATACCAATTTTTATTTGTAGTGGCATAAAAAAACTTGGTCCCCACCGCTTTAAATTAGTCCTAACAGTCATTCATTACTTCTTGGTATAACATTGACCATTTGTCCTTCAAGCAAAAATTCTTTAATAATGAGTCCTCATATAGAATCGAATATATATATATATACATATAAATTACTAATTTATAACATGACTTAACTTTAATTTTGTAAATCCAAAACACGTTTATTAAATCAGTTTGTTTTATTTAACATTCAAAAATTGACAATTGTATCAAAATTATTAAATAAAAAAACTAATATGGTTAAAAAAAACACAATATTTTAATTTACTAGTAAATATAGTAGTAGATAGTAACATAGATAGTAGTAAAAATGCTATGAAGCATTGAAGCAGGATTTATTAATTTGATTATAAAGTACGACACCCATATTATGGTCTCTACTGTAGTAAGTTGTTAAATTATTCCATAACTATGTAGTATTGAAATTTGCGCTCCTGGCCCCATGTCCTGCTTTGAACACGGCCCTGTCCATATATGTTGCTCAGTCTTATACTAACGTATACTCACCAGTTACCAAAATATACATTCAGCAGTTCCAATTTTATATGTATACCATCAATATTATAGTGAAATGACCTATTATTAAAGTTAAAGGTAAAAATATTATCTGTGTTCTTTCGTCGATTTTTAACGATATTTTAATTTTTAATTATGAGCTTTTTTAAATAGTAATATTTTACCTACTCATAATTTGCTTAATAATTAGAATACCGTAAAAATCCCATAAAAAATATAAATAATTCTCTTACCAAAGTCTTAAGTCATTTCACTCTAATATTTAAACCAAGGGCGCACCAAATGGGGCGTTAGCCCCCCCCTCCCAATGGCTAGCCTCGAACATTTTGAAAATTTTATTAGGTGTATTACAGGTATAACATCACTGTGACGGCGCGACTTAAAACCGGAATCAAAAAACAAAATTAGTTAGTAAAAGATCGTAAACAAGCTTTAAGATTTCTGTACATATTTCAAAATAAATATTATTAATATTTCAAAATGATTTGAATTTAGCCCGCCCCCCCTCTGAATATGGTAGCAATTTAATTGATCTAACCTATTTTATTGGGGTTTGAGTTGTTAAAAGTTCTAAAACTCGGTGGATCTGTACCTAAATGTCTTAAATTGAATTAAATTTTCAAGATTTTTACTCACGAAGAAAAATGTTATCATATATATATATATATATATATATATATATATATATAAAATAATAACTAAAAAGAAGAAAATTTTAATTGTATATAGTTTAATAAGAGCCAAAATATTTAAATTATGTCTAGAAAAAATTTAAATAGTTATTTGTTAAAAATTTCAAATCTCGACGAATATTGAAGACGATTTTATATTATAACTAAAAAGCAAAATCCGTTTTTTTTGTAATTTTTAGTTATTCTTTTTGGTTAAGTACTGGATAATTTATACTTTTGACCACACAGTACACTATGAATCAAATTTACTATTAGAAACCGCCCTCAAATAGTCAAACTTCAATAATAATTGTCACTATATTATAATATTTTTCGATAATTAATAAATCCTATAAAATCGTTTTAGTACAATATGAAATATAGAAAATAATGACTCAAACAAAACTGAGGCAAATGAATAGCATATGATTATGGTTATTTTTAACTGTTTTTGACAAGAAGCTGATAAATAAATAAAAAATGCTATACAATTAAATTATACTTGTATGTACAACTAAATTTTGACATTAGATTAGATAATCATAGAAGTATAATAACCAATAACTTATAAGTAAATAATATACCAATTACCTAATATATTAAAGATTATTAGATAGACCTAAACTGAATTTAGGTATTTCATTTAATGATATTAAATTATTTTATACCATTGCAAATGATAAGATGATACATTTTAATAATTTGTATATATCGCACAACACAATAGGTTTTATGAATCTGTAATTGGTTATAACAACATTATATTTTTTATATTTATTTCATACCTAAGAAAATATAAATTTCACTTCAAATTCAGTTTTGAAATCTTTTTAAAAATGTGCAATATTATTTCTTTTTATAATTATTAGTTTTATACCCTTTGATCATAAATATATTACGTTATCACAAATACAGAAATACATGGCTACATAGTTGTTAGGCCCACGATGCACCATAAAATTCCTTGCCAATCTGTTACTACAGTTGAGGTGCATACATAATAACAGTACATTTTTAAGCTAGTAAATTAAGCGACACAAATGTCACCCAGTGAAAATATTTTGTCGTCTAGTTGACTTTATTTTTAAAAACTGGGCAGCATGAAATAATTCTATAATGCTATAATTGAATATTTTATTTTGAGAAATTTTATTTTTTTGTTGCCCAGTAAAAATTTTTTAAAAAATGCATTGCATAATAATAAAATATGGTCTATACATATATATAATATGTCAAATTAATTAATATTATAACGTATTCTATAAACGTTAACTATGATATTTTATTGTAATAATGACAATATTTGACTTTGTTAACATGGAAATATAAATGAACTTATTTTAATACTATTTAAAATTAAATACCTACTTATTAACTATCATGATTTATGATACATTAATGGTTACAAAATGGATAGCAACTCTCAAGTACACTAAGATTAGAGCTAAATAATAGATTTTTTTATAAATAAAATAATATTATATAATGTTAAGGTCATAAATAATAATATTCATTAAATATGCTATAACAAAATAAAAAATAATTTAACATCGGAATTGGTTGTATAAATATTCAGGAAGCATGAATGCATAGGTTTAACTGCTATACCTACTACAATGTATTACGTATACTGATGTTCTCTTATACCATTTATGATATTATGTATATCCTATGCTGTAAAAACCAGGAGTGCAGAGTGTGCACCGCACACGGCCCACAAACCTCATACTATATTGCAGGGCCTCGAAAAAAATGTATAATAGTCGCACAGGGCCTCTAGATTTTGATTTGCACATAGATCTCGAGAAGTTTAGTTACGGCACTGTAGTATATCCCTGATAATGTATATAGTCTATAGTCGAGATAAACAGATAAAACATAAAGTAAATTTGTAAATAGTTTAATGCTGTGAATTTATTTAGGTATATAACATTTTAAATTATTAATGATAACTATAGTCCCATAAAGAAACCTTTACAAAAAAAAAAAAACAATTTAAAACATTTACAAAATTAATTGACTATAAAACTATGTATCAATATTACAAAATAATTTATTCTATAGCAAATCTTACGATTCTTTACTTTTTAAATATTATTCATCATTAACAAGTTATAAATATAAATAAAATAAATACAAATTAATCGTGGTATCTATGTTTCTATATTTAGTACAGTTTTAAACAAAAATTACTATTAACTCTAAACATTTCAAAGTAACAAAAAATACTTCAACTTTCTAATAGAAACTTTATGGTTAAATCAATTTTGGTCAATAGATGTTTAAAAAAATTAATCTAAGATATTTTAGTATTACAACTAAATATATTAAAATGTATTAAATGTATATACTATTCATTAATCAAAATAAGTTGAATACATTATTTGAAACATCTTATAGAAGTCCGATAACAGTCATAATTAAAATTAATATTTAATTTAACAAATAACTTATCAAGTTATAACATTCACTTTATAAATAAAGTTATCGAAAATGGTTTATTGTTTGTTAATATGCATTATGTTAAAACAATACTAATACTAAATATGCAATACCTTATACCATACATAGTATTCACTGCCCAAAAAAATAAGATTTGATAATATGAAAACCATGTTGACAATTAGTTATTAATTATAGAATCCAAAAAAAATTATTTCAAGACTTCAAGTAGTACCTAATATAATTCTAATGGGTTAAATACTTTGGAAAATAATTGATTTCCTTATTAACAAGAATAATATTATTAATACATTAACCTATATGTCAATAATTATTTATTGTGAAAAACAAATTATAAAAGCAAATCATCACATATTAAGTCAGTCTCATCAAACATTGAAACATATCATAACTATTGTATACAAGTATTAATATTATAATATATATATATATGATAATATAAGATAAACATTGCCCATAACATAGGTTTAACAAAATATCAATTTTTAAAAAATTTATATCTTTTTAATGGAAATCACAAATTATGTACAAAAATTATTTTTAATACAAAAATATTCAAACATACTAATTGTAAATAACTAATTTAATAATATCCTAAGTCTCGATTAGATACTAACAGAATAATTAAAAGTTGTAATCGCTAAAATGTATACATTTCTATGTTACTCTAGCGTTTAGCCATTCTTATATGAAATTTTTAATATGCTTTTTTATCTTATTTTGAAAAGCATAAATAAAGTATTCATATTTAAGACATTTAATCTATTGCTAGCCAAGAGTGTGTATTTAGATAGAAAAAAAAATATCATTAAAATTTTAATCCATTTGGCATCAAACATTTCTGTAAAATTTTTTAACAATTTAAAAAATCACGATATTAAAATATTATTGATTTTAAGAATATAAAACATACATGTCAGCTAGATATATCGTCATTTATTAGGAATTATGAATAGGAAATGAAAATATTGTACATGGAAAATTAATTTATTAATAAAAATAGAATGTAAACAAGTTGCATGCTAAAAACTTCGGATAAAATACTTTTATTACTTGCACGTTTTGGTAATTATTTTATACAATACACCTTTCCGAAAAATAATTTCATTCAGACAACATCGTGTTCCTGGACATGGTCATCAGAACTTCAGAAGTGAAGGGGTATCACCACTATTCACTGTATGTCTGTATCAGCGGCGCTCACATTCTATCATCAGACGTTGTACTTTAATGAACCTTATTACTATATAATTAGTTACGCCAAAAATTAACGACTTATAAATAAATAAAAACGGACTACAGCAGTACATATTTTAATGATGATATATAATCGTGTTACTAAGAACAATCATGACTTGGATTAAAATAGAAATATTTATTAGATGATTAAAAGATAAGAAAAGTACAATTCTAAAAATAAACATAATCCAGACAGTGTATATAGAAGATATGGACCAAAAATCAACTTTTAAATTAAACAATTAAACAAAAACGGACAATTTGTATTTAAAACAAATATAAATTAAATATAAAATGATATACATCCGTGACTGAAAAAATGAATATAATTTATCTCCGAAAATAGTGTTGTATTCGTCATTCGTATTTTCCCGTAATAAAAACGAACAGACTAGTCATCATCGTAACTGGTTTTAACTAGGTACAAACTAATTATAAATCGAACTATTGTGATGTTTAAATTGTTTAAAAATAGCAGTCCAACATGGTATTACCGTGAGTTACGAAATTAGCTTTCACAATGATCTCAGAATGAAAAAATTATTAATCTGACAGATCAAAGTGAAAACCAGCTTCGCATCAAATAGTATTGCAAGTCCAGTAAAATACAATGATTATAATTTGGATAAGTAAGATAAAATGTACATTATATAAAGAAAAATTGATGGTAAAATTTAAATAGGTAGGTACTTCTTACATTACAATAATATAAAATGAATATCACGTGAGACTTACTGGAGTATTCCTAGAGACGAAATATGTAGTGTACGTTTACGTTGCGCACATACCTATTGGAGACATATGAAACCACGTGTTCCGTTTCCAGCATTTCCGGTCGATGCGCGAAACAATAGACGCCCGGCGATCCGACGTCCTGTGCTTTGCCCGTCCGGCGACGGTCACACCAGATTGGCGACTTGTTACGACTTGTAAAAACGATTTATTTCATTAAAAAAATAAAATATTATTACAAAAAAAATTTTTTTCTAAGTACGGCGAAATTTGGCACGTAGGTAAATAAAAAAAATTGATAACCGTTTGAAGGAAATCCGTCGAGAACCGAAAATCATTGCAACCGACGAAAATATCGTATCCTGATGGTGGGGGGGTAAGAAAAACTTCGACGAAAAAAATCATTTAAAAAAAAAAAAAACAGTACTTAATACACGCGCGGACACGTTCACGGTTCGGAGCTGAGAGCGAAATAATGTAGCCGCGGAGCCGGAGCGTCGTCAGACACCGCAGACACACGCACGCAGACACCGCAGACACACGACTCGCAGGCAATAAAACAAAACGGCGACTGCGAACCCGATACCAACACTACCGACCGCACGACTGGCAGCTCCGTATGAATACAGTTTGAACACGTACGCGGCAGAAGGCCGCGTTCGGTTGGTACCACGGTATTCCCTCCAGAATATATATCATGTACATCGGCGGAGTGTTCGCGCGCGCGCGTTAGCCGGCCGGCTGGGTGGCTGGCTGTCGGCTCGCTCGCTCACGCAAGCGCACGTCGTATTCCCTCGTTCTCACTCGCACCCATCACGCTCGCGGACTGGCGGACGCGGCTCGCCGCCGGGAAGACGAGCGAGCAGCGTTCGCGGGGCGCCGCCGCCAAACCCCGTCGATCGCACACACGGTGACCGTCGTCCGTCGGCGGCGACGCAACCGTCTCACCCGCACTCTCACACACACCGACACCCGCTCACCGTCGGTGCCGTCCGTCACCGGTTTCATTCAGAAAATAATTTACTTCCCTCTTCACCGCGCGACATCCACGACGGGGTGGGTGGGCGGTGTGTAATGCGTGTGTGTGTTTTACCCGGTGGGGGGCGTATGGCATCGCGGAAAGGTGGTCGGCGAACAGCAGACGTACGAACGAACGCGGGCGGCGCCTCCCACCAATCCACACACACGCACACGTCGCAGCGCCGTTTAATAAGCGACATTCTTTTTATTCATACACGCACACACACACACACACACACCGACAACGATGTTCGTATGCGTTTCCCGTCGTGGGTAATACGCTCGTCTGGACGGCGTTGTGTGTGTGTGTGTGTTCCTAGGCCGCGCGTGACGTCATCGTAGGAAAAAATAGTCCTATGCGACAAAATCACATTATACTGATAAATTGCCACGTGCTCGGGACCCGCGTACGATATAAAATATAACAACGATATTTACACTGTACGCGCGTCGAATCATCCCCTAACTCCGAATGCGTCGGCGCTAATTAATTTATCCGCGTGAAGAGGAGGACGTGTTGCTCGTCGGCGGCGGTGGCAGCGTTGTTGTTGGTGATGGTGGTGGTGGTGGTGGTGGCGGCGTTCGTTCGGGACCGGCGTGGCGTTCACG
The DNA here is from genome assembly GCF_020882245.1 of Rhopalosiphum padi. NCBI lineage: Eukaryota > Metazoa > Arthropoda > Insecta > Hemiptera > Aphididae > Rhopalosiphum > Rhopalosiphum padi. Next base: position 31,800,185 of record NC_083597.1, on the reverse strand, counting down.
ATGGGGTGGTTTGCTATGAGAATTTATCGATTCGGTCGGTCGAGATTTCTGAGTAACGGGTGATGAAAATTCGCAGAAATATATTGTTGTACACAGACACACACACGCGCGGGCGCATCCGCGCCCGCAGTGATGTGTAAAATAACAATAATTTATATAAAACAGTCGCCGATCGGCCGATGATGGTGGTGAGGTTCGGTGAAACGGAGGCAATAAACATTCCACTCGAACGATGCATTCACCACCACACGCCCGACGCGCACACAATATATTACACGCGACGCCATCGGCGGGAATGTTGCGCACAGGTAATAATAATAACATATCATATTATATTGTTATGTATTGTTGTATTATAGTCGTCGTCGTCAAGACTTGCCGGTTTCGGAGCACGAACGAACCGACATTATGTCGGACCATAGGAGGGAGAGGAGGACGACGCGATATAATAATATAATATAATAATAATATAATATATAGGGAGTGAGAACCGGAGAGAAGCATAAGAATTGGAACTCAGCCATTCGAATGGCCCAAAAGTGTGTCCCGGTCGCATTAATTAGGTTTAATTGAATGTACACGACGACGTAATGAATCGACGATACGACGACACGCTATAGGGAGAGAGGGATCGCGTTTCCCTCGGACAGAGTATATAGCGAAGGTTGTCGGACAGACTAAAATTAACGTCTGCTGATGCCCCGGCGATTACAATATAATATTATAATAAATATAATATTCGTTTTAGTAGTTTATAGTATATAATGCTACTCTTTCGTGTCGAATGTCGTTGTACGATTTCATTGTTGTGCTTATCCACCGCAGACGGCGGCGGTATAGACACGGACGCAAATTGTCCGCGTGAAAGTTATAAAAACGAAAGGTAAGGTCAATAAACGACGAAAAAGGCGAATTCTTCGAAGAAGACTACTGTTACTACAATTACTACTACCGCTAATACGCTACTATGCTACAGTTACTTACTATACTACTACGTGTCTGCGTCTGTTACCCCTACTTGTATATATTCATATAATAAATAATAATAATATATAAAATAATTATAATATGTGATCGCGACTAGCCAATCGTTTTGAGAAACGTATTTAATTACTACCCCGATGAGCCTCCGCCCAACTCTATCCGGTTCCGTATCACGCCAATATAACGACGTATGTGTGAATCAACCACATGGGTACATGGGTAATTTCACCCTTCGGATCAAATGTATGAATTATTAGACTGCACACACGTCGTCCTCGGCACATCAAGCACAGACATGCATCGCACTGAGTACATACATATTATTATTATACATATAAATCTAAAGTGGTGTTTCGAAGAAATGCGACATACCGCTGCAACCGCATACCACAGTGCAGGTCGATAACCCTTGCACGGCGGCTTAGCATATACAAACGCATCGACACTTGCACGCACGCGCAACGCACTGACACGCACACGCGGGCTCAGCGCACGCAACACACGATAGACCGGTCCTTCGCCGCCGCCGCCGCCGGAATGTGCCCCCCATTCCACTGACCTCCGTGTTCCCACAGCTCGTTGGTGGCCCGCCGCCGTCGTCACCACCTCCACAGACGTCGTCGTCGTCACCATCACCACCTCCGTTGATTTTTGCGCGAGTAAAAGCTTTTGGCGGGGCTGTCGTGTCCGGCGAAACTGCGGGCTCGTCCGAAAGCGACTACACGAAGCGGAAGGTTGCGGGTGCTTCGGAGGCGGTGGCGACGGTGCATCGTGGAGATTCCGAGACGGCGGCGCTCGTGAGAACGTTAGCGGTTTTCGCTAATTACGCGCGACGAACGTCAAACAGACGGCGGCGGCAGACCGTGCACGGTGCACCTTATACTTACATTACAGTAATCTCTGTCAGTGTGATCGCTTCATCTTATTTACTATTTTCATAACACCATAATCATTATTATAGTCATTGTCGCCGTCATCACGTCGAAACACGCGAGTGACACTATGTGGGTTCGATACCGTTGGACTAGCCTTTTAGAAACCGTCGGACAAAAGGTCCGTGGAGTCACGTATACACCGCACGCGAGGGAGAGAGAGAGTGAGTGAGAGGAAGAGAGAACATATATTACATATAATTCAGAACATTATTGAGTATATACGTCATATACACATACGGATAACTGGAACAGGATGTGTGCGATGCGTGTGTGTCCAATTTGTACAGGGTGATTCACCGTAAGAGCATGCTCACCCCTATTTTTTTCATTTAATAATATATTTATAAATTTATTCAAATTTTAATATTTGGAACTTTTAAATATACTTAAAGACCATATTTCCAAATTGTTGTACTTCTTAGGGTAGGTCCTATGGACTATGGTAATACAAACTATTGTTTTTCAAATTAAAACTTCTTCCTTTTTTATACAATTTTACTGTAAATTGTCTTATGGAAAATATTTTTAAAAACTTTGATGCAGGTACCACATTCATAATTCGAACGAATATATCTTTAATTATAAAAATGTTTATAAAAATGACCGAGTATCGACAATCGATATCGGACATAGTATATTATACTAGGACCATTTTTATAAATTATAATTTATAAATATCGATAGATTAGTACAAACTACTAAAATGTTCAAATTATCATAACCCCCATATCTTCCAAATCCAAACCCATTATCGTGGATCTATTATCCTTATATAGTAGTATAGTACACAAAGCTAAATAATTTAAAAATCTCTCGTTCGAATTTTGAATATGTGATACGTTAACATTTGTAGAAAAATTATCGGCTAATTAATTTACTGTTAAAAAAGGGAGGTTGTTATTTGAACAACAGACGTTTATATCTCAATAAGACATTCCTTGAGTAGAACAAAAAAATCATAAGAATTTTAAAATTACATGGTCTTCAAGTATATTCCAATAATGAGATTTTTGAATAATTGGGCTATATTGAAGAATAAAAAGGGGGTGATCGTGCGTAGTAAATCACCCTGTATTCACTATTCAGTAATAATAATAATACACACACACACACACATCTATATTATAATATACCGATCTGTGCATGTCACATATATACTATTATATAACGTACCGCATAGCATTTGGCACGCACGTGTGACGTAAAAGGAAACGATCGGAATTTCGCACGCCGAACGTTTTGGATCTCGGCCATCACCGCCGCCACCGCCGTCGCCGATGTCTTCTTCGCGGGGACACGCTTTTTGAAATACGCGTATAATATTATAATATATATATATAGTATATACTATATGTAGTAGATGTGTGTATTACGCGACGCGTTCCGATTTTATACACAATACTTTTCATATAGTACCTAAATATAGATGTGTTTTAATAAAATACGAGTATATTGTATTCTTGCAATATTGTGGTGAACATAATATTACGTCTCGAGGGCCGAAACGAATTTATTAACGAAACATAGAGCCACATAGAGGTATATGCGTGATGATGTCCTGTTCAGGAATCGTATTGAAATACATATACTTACAAATCGCAGAGCATCACGTTGGCACCAATCCTGAATCAAAATAAAAAACGAAACGACTAGGTTGATGCGGGCTATACCGACTTTCGACTGCATGCTGCAGGTGCTAATAAAGTCACCACTGCTACAACACGCTTTAATATAATAAGATAACATTAAATTCAGCTGATGCGAAAATCAGGGTGAAATCTACATGTGAATGAATTCTCGTAAACTACTGTCGACACTTCAGAAAAAGGTTTCGAGTCACTTCGTAAATCTTAACACGCACGATTGAGTCGAGAACGTCCTATAAACTCCTGCAGGAATATCAATATAATAATATTTAAATATTATAGGTACCTATTTAATATTATGCTGCACAAGTCCGATACACGGCCCACTGCAACTACGGTCGGTAATATCATTATTAAACATTATCACATTGAATGTATATATATATATATATATATATATATATATATATAATATATCTGCACAACTGCGTAAATATAATTACACAATATTATATACTATATATTGTAGAGAGAGTAGAATAAAAAAAAATATTTTGCGCTCAAAAGTCGTCAGTAAATATGAACAATAAATCGATTTAATTAAAGTAAATGTATTGCAATGCTTAATTAATAGAATTAAAAACGAATATAATTATTACAATATAATTTCATGTAAGTATCAACATGTAGTTAATGTTGATGACTTACGAGTGTATACGCGTTCCACTCGATGATCGCGACGGACTGTAAATATATAGGTATGCATATATACTCGAGTTCGCGACCGGCGACCACGGTCGTTGTAACATTGCGAATACCATCGATTGTATACGAGTACGCGACCGTTCGTCGCCTGGGACTAAGCACACTATATTGTCGTTTTATGTACATCGTATATGTATATGATGATCGTGTGTATGTATGTAACATGTATAAATCATATATTGTGTGTGCATGTAATGTGAATGCATTTACGTGTGAAAACGAGTATATACACATATAATATAACAAAATAATATTAGAAAAATATACATATATGAACTCAGCAGCGACCACACGACCACAGAGGGATAAGAATATTTTTTGTTTTTTTTAGTAGACGTATTGACATTTTACATTTTTTACTCTGGTCACATTTACATAATATGTATAACTCGCGACCATTGAACAGTGCACAGTAAAGCACCGTCGTACGCACGTTTTATATATATATATATATATTTTAAATATTGAATTTCACATACCTATATATATATATGTGTGTTATAATTATGAGTTTTCTTCTTTTGCTATATAGTCGACGGATCCTGCAGCGAATCGATAAATAATTGACCAACATAACATTATAATGCGCATCACTAAAATATTAAAATGCATAACTCCGATTGAATATCGATATTTAAATGAAAACCTATTCCCCTTCGCCGCCCGACCACGTGTATATACAATCGCCGTTCATTCAATCGCGTCCTGCAGCGCCCGCCTGCCCACCCAAGAGGTGTTGGACCGCACGGTTGATGGTAATCTCTATTATGAATACACACACACACACACACACACACATAGACCTTTGGTGATGGCGACTGCAGGGTCTCGAATGAAGTCGATGGGGTGTATATATAAGTTATGTCAAGGCGCATCGATTCCCTCGATATATTTAATATACGATTCTCAGAAGATTATATTCCTAATAAGGCGAGAAATGTGTATATATATGTATTAAAGTGGTCATTTATACAATGACGGGTTTTTTTCAATGTCATTACTTTATTATATACTTTTTTTTTATAAAGCGAGCATTAAAATGGTCGGAAATCGGAAAGATTTAATATTTCGATTTTTTTCAATAGTTATTTCTCTATATATAATAATATACAAACGTGACAAAAAAACTACCCCTCAAAACCGCATTTGTCCAATAGGCAACAGTTATTCAAAGACAAATCGTCAATCGCAGTCTCACCATACACATCATATAATATATATATATATATTTATATATACGCAGTGCGTATCCTGTCCCGCATTTCTGTTATCGTTTGTTATCTATATAATAAGTATATGTCATACGTATATACGTCTAATACTCGCATCATGTTCCACGTTTGCGACGCATATAACAGTTTACTAAAGCTATATAATGTGTATATACTATATAGTGTGTCACGTATAATTTTAGTAGTTTTAGCTGCCATAATACTGTATGGTCGCTAAACGAGCACGCATGAAAAAGCCAGGCCAGACATTATATTATGTTTTCTACAAGGGTCTGCAGCGTATATATATAAATCACTGATCCCAAATATCTTTTGGCGTATAAATCAAGTAGGGTGTGGTGCATTGAATTCACCGCATGACGCCAAAAAACTGTCAAAATGTACTTTTCTTTGTATTTAAAAAGGCAAATTGAAAATTAGTTTCCGGTATCGTTCTTATTGAATGTACCTATATTTTTTTTCATCCTATATCCAAAATATAAATGCATTAGAGTATTTATAGTGATACACATGTTTTTTTTTAAATATAATAACGGTAAATAAATTTAACGATAAATTTCACACGTATACATTTACCTAATTTTTTGTAGAACAGTTTCAGTAAGCTATATATACACTCACAAAATGGATTTTAATACTATAAAATTAAATTAAATATATTATTGTTATACAAGAAAATATTATAGATATTTAAATAATACATTAATTTATGCGTCGAATAACAACACAAAATTATTTATATTTTTTAATAAAAATAATAAATTATATTATAATAAATTTGTTAAATTTACTAAAGAATTTTATTTTATCAACTATTTGACATGGATCACTATTGTGTATTTTTATATATACTGCAGTATTGAGCGTTCCTATTTTATAAGTATGAAGCATTAAACATGATTTACACTATTTATATATTTTATTTTTAATATATATAATTGTGTAAGTACATCTCAAAGGTATTTATACATACACCTCCTATACCTATACTTAAACACTAATAATAGAATACTCACTGCAACTCAACTATATAAGACTTAAATATATTATTTTTTAACTTAAATTAAGTCCGCAGTTCAATGAATATTTTTACGTCTGCATAATATTTAAACTAAAGTTAATATTATACTTTGAAAAGTAACTTTCAGACTGAGTTCTTTTGGTATTCTTACGTGTTACTTTGTTAGTATTCACCCTTAACTACAATTTCTACTGTTGTACTTTTCATGTTTATTACAGTTAAATTATTATTTTTATTTCTCGGCATATTTTTTAATTGGATTTTCGTTAAGAATGTTGAATGTTTTTTTTTCGTTAAATTTATTTTTTTTTCGTTTAGCCCAATGATGGTTATTTGGATATTTATTATAATTATAAAACTTTGCAATACAAAGTATTATTAAGTCTATATACGCAAGAAATAAAAGTTCGGATACATAACAAAGTAGTTATTAAACTATACAATTGTGAGTTATATTAATAAAACATACACGAAAATTAAATCTTAAAAAGTTAGCATGATACAAACCAGGTATGTACAACAGGGAAGATTCAACCTTGCCCACAAAACCACTACGAAATATTATACGAAAATATTCTTTAGTTACATATTATAATTTATTTTAGTTATATTTTGAGTTTTTACTATCATTTATAAATTTATAATATATACACGACATAAAAATGTACAATAAGCGTATGCAGTAAGAATATAATATGTAATGTAAAATGTTGACTATTTTTATTGCTGTATATGGCTAAGTATAGAATGTTAAACTTGAAGTTACATCTTATACACGAGAAAAAACTCATTTACAATAATAATACGCGTACCTTCAACTGTGATTTATGATTTTCCATCCAAAATTGTTTCCGGGTACGTACATATGATACAAACTAAAACTGTACTAAGTTAAATTTAAAAGTGATATGTATTATGCTGTGTAGGCAAATATTTTATGCATCACTATATTTATGAGAAAATCAGCCATAAAATGTTTTATTTTTTACAAAATACATTAAAATATTATAAAAAATAATACCAAACTGATTCATCAAGAAGGTAATCCAAGAATAGTTTTTGATTCTAGACCAATATGTCGTGATCGATATGAATCTGATATTAATATACTGAAAGTACTTATACATATATATAATATGTCCGCAGACAAAACTCGGGTATCTTGAACGGCGACAATCATGATGAAACAAATATATGATGTTACTTGTCACTGGTCTGTACAAAATTGGTAAGTCTACTTAAAACGAGTAAAACGACGAATTTTTTGAAAATGTTTAAAAAAAAAGTCGGCATGTCTTGTTTATAAGACGAGGAACATCATAAAAAGTTTTGCTCGTTCAGTTCTGGTCTGTAAAACTATACCGGTCGAAGTGCACACGACATATTATTATATAGTATTATATAATTATATATATATACGTAAATCGTTTTGGCGGATTAATACATATTATAAAGATCATTCGAGTGTTCTAATGTAGATTGCATATAGGTATATATAGGTGAACAGAACGCAGCAATTGCAGTCGTGAAAAGAAAACTAAAAAAATCAAAAAAACGTGTGAACGAATAAGCTCATTGTGAAAGGAAAAGATTGTTTTCCGGCAAAAAAATCAAATAAAACAATAATCGATAGAAATCCAAAGTCGGTGGCGGTGGCAAAGTATGGTTTTATTGAGGCGGCGGCGGCGGCGACGAAGAGCGTGTGCGCGCACGCGCTCGTGTGCAAGTGCGCGCGTGCACTTAAAAATCGCCGCCGCCGGTGTCAGTGACCGAAGCGTCGCGGCGCCCCGGGCTCGGTTCCAGAATGTCTATTTCAAAATGGTCGTCGCGGGGCTCCGGCGCGAAATCGTAAATGTTAGGTTTATTTTTAAAAGCTCTCGGCGTCGCGCCGCCACTGACCCCGCGCTACCGGTCGGTCGGTCCCGGTCCGTCTGCAGATATTAAACTCACAGACGGCCACTGAAAACACGGTCGATGGCCGATAAAGGTTTGGCGACGCGCGACTTCACAAGAACCAACTCACGACCGCAGTTCGTATTGTTGTATTTCGAAGTTCTATAGAGTTAGCGCCATAAGCGCAAAATGCCTGCAAAAAGTATTACGGGTACCGACTGATGAAGCACCAAAAATATCGTAGAGGAAACTTTACTCGGGAGACGCCCCTCGTACTCCCCAAGTATATTGTACCGCCGCACCACATTACGTTAAATTTGTTATCATAATAAATGAAATCGACCTAATTATAAATTTAAATCAATTATAACATTTTGCATTTATTTTTAATTTTAAATAAATAAATAATTTAATTAATACAAAACATTATGGTACTTTTTATCTTTTTTTAAACATAATGTACGCCTTTTATCCGAATATTTATATAAATTAATTTTACTGTTGAAGACAATATATTTTTCAATATGGATAGTAGAAGTATAACACGAACCAGATAAAGTTTGTTAAACTAATGCTACTTTAAGTTACTTTTATACATTTTAATACACATTTTGCTAATGACTTGTATAACAAGTTTGCAGCAAATTGATTTTCACGGTTTTTAATACAACTATCAGACTTCAAAGACTCCTTAATCATTATAATAATTAATTTAAAACAAATTCTAAACTACAAAATCTATAATTATTTGTGTTTACCGTATACGTATCTATAAGTATATAATATAAAATGTTTAATTTATTTCAATTTTAATTTAAATATATAAAAACAAATTATAATATTCACAGCATTCCCTATTACGTTAAGCACAATTAACACCACTCCGATTTGTGTCTTTTTTTCAGTATATATGGTAAACCTAGATATAACTATATAAGTATATAATATTATATCGTTTATCATAAATTAAAATAATATTGAATATTTTCTTCCTGAAAAACAGACGTTGCATATATAGGTATATCACGCAGTTTTGATAGAATATTTTTATTTGTATATATGATCTGAATAAGAATACTATTCTAAAAATATTTATATAGGTACCTATATAAAAAAAATTAGATAATTATTGAACTTAGTGTAGTAGCTTTTAATTAATAAGTATGTAAAGTTCGGGCGGGCTGAAGTGTTCTGAACGTTTCTCTCGGTGCTTAACACGCCCTTAATACAATTATTGACGATTTCTGATGAGAGAATAAGACATTTCAAACCATATCAGCCCCTCTGCCCCTCAAACAATTATACGTCATGTGAAGACACGTCGTGTATGGTGTGTTGTTTCAATTTATCTATAACTTCTTTCGCTCCTCGACCATATTCTTAGCTGCTGCATGTCAAAAATCGATTCATGCCCATGATACGACAGTAATAAATGGGAGGAGGGGTTGATGTTTTTTATTAGCTATGCATAATAATAATGATTAAAATATACATTCCGACGACAATTAGGTATTTATATTCCCAAAACGGATGTGATTTTATATTGGTATATGATAATTAACTTCCCGACATATTGAGAAAAAAATGATTTCTGCAGTATTGTACATTTGGGTATGTATAATATTATACAAAAACTGGCGAGCACCATACCATTGCCGTTGTCGTATATATACATTGTGCAGACCACCGCGCGCCACAATAACCTCGTGTGCGGCGTTTTTGGTCCGTTTTTGGCACGAACGTTTGGCGGAACCGATAGCGCACTGTATGTTATATATATGTATATATTATATATACGGGGTAGTTTAATTACACCGGACATAATAAAAAAAAAAAAAAAACTAGAATTAACGATAAAAAACAAATAGATACAAACTTTGTAATAAGGGATTTAGGGATGATACTATATACAAAGATAACAATAGGTACTCTTACATATTTCACGTTTATCCGTTTATGTATAATTTTACATGACTATAGAATAATGTATTTATACTTTATGCCTATGTTATCGCGCACATCAATAATTATGTACCTACCTCGTGTTTTAAATGGTGTATATAAATATGGGTAAACATTAAGTAGATATAGGTATAATGATTTCATTGGCGGAAATGTCAAATGTATATAATTTCGAATCCATTAGTAAACCTTTACGATTTTTTGACACATTATGTCATACGGAATATCATAAAGAACGATATTCATTCACTATATATATATATATATATATATATATATATTATATATACACTAATACATAATACACGTCCGAACAGAAACTGATTTAATTTTTCTTTTTTTCTTTGATGTAGGTATATAATTTAAAATCTGTAATAGAGACAAAACATATATACAAACACAAAAATATCTAATCATCAGAAAAATATCGAGGATTGAGATGAATGTGCGAAGGCTCGATAAATATATATATTTTGTGTACAAATATATTTTATTTAATAGGTAGGTACTATGGCTAGTAGTACCATCGCTAGTATGTGCAAGGACCATCATCATGACAAAGAATCAAAATTCACAAATTGTTTCACTGACACCAATCAGCATTCGATGTTTCGTGTAATTTTCGTGTTGGTTTTTTACAAAAACATTAATTCTATATAACAGAATAACAATGACTTATTTAATTTAAAATAAACTATATCACATTTTCCTAATTATGTTAGATGTTATCAGTTATCAAAATATAATATACCCAATATTAGGCATCACATACACAAAAAAAAAAATCTGGGCAAGGTTCACAAAGAAATTTACATAAATATATATGTATACATATGTATACAACAAAAAAATTTAGTTTCAAGGAGGAGGTTGAACCCCAAAACCCCTGTATAATTGCCTGCACATTATAAACAATATAAAGGAATACTATTAGAGCCATCTATTTATAGATATAATAATACAAATTTGTGAATCCTTGTTAATTTATTATTTATCATACTAAATTTGCCTTCTATAATACTATTTTATTAATTTAATCATAAATTTTTTACAAATTCAAATAACAATTAATTTTTTTCCTTCTCATACAATTTATCACTATTAAAGAACTTAGCTATAAATGCATATGAACTATGAAGAATATAGATATATTTAATTGGTAATTAATATTTATTACTAGATTAGTATATATATATATATATATATATATATATATATATCGTTTAGAAATGTAACAAAAGACCAAAACTGAAAATTAAGATTGAAATATAGAATGTTATCAATTGCCTACAAATTACAATAAGAAAATTAAAATTAAGTTCAAAATTTTATAATTTATATACAAATGCACATTTTTGTTAACCAAATTGGTACATGAAATACATATCACCACACATACCTAAATTTAAAGTGTATGTTTATAATGTAAACTTTATATGTTAGTAATAATATAGTGTAGTGACTATTTTTTAAAATTAACTTAATTGTTTTATACATGGATATTTTCTATTTCTTTGACTCTTGAGTCTTGTTATGTTAAAAGTTAACACAACATTACATAAAAATAATTATTGATGTTCCCATGTTTTTATTTTTGTAGGTTATAGTTTATTAAAAAAATATATATTATGCTATTTATAATAATAGAGTACCTAACCCACGATTTATTTCAACTGTAGTTATTGTTATTTTATTTTATAGCATTTAAACACTTTAATTTTAATATATGTGCCAAATTTCGTTAGTATTACTTAAACTTTTCTTAGTGTATTGCCAAAAGTTGTGTCGTGTCTGGCCAAAAACTGATCCTATAAGCTATAATTGGTTCAACAAACATTATTTCATATTTAAACATGCTACAAATTTTAACCAATAAAATCTAAAGCTAAGATCTAAGTAATTATATAATCGTAATTAAATTTTGTTAATTAATGTGTGATACAAATTATTTTATTTATTATTCATCATCGCATTTATTAATAAATAAATATAACAAAATTAATTACCATGTAACTCGTGAGAACTGATAGTGGTGATTAAAAAATAAACTCCCGTTCATTAAAAAAGAAGAGAAAAAAACGTTTATCAGTTTTTAGCTGAATTTTAATGGAGAAAATAATTTAAGGTAACATTTTTTAACTAAAAATTATTTTTACACATACACTGCATAATAAAAACTTATAATACATATAATACATTTAGGTATACAGTCTATATTTTATTATGGTTTAATTTTCCAATGGTCAAAACAACGATAATAGTCGATAGCTTTATAGTTATAAAATGTACATACTATATACATATAATATATTATACAGATTAAATCACCAAGCACGCTCTCTCACGGCTCCCCTCCCCCTTCACCCTTTTTTTATTATTAAGCAACTACTTAGTACATGGACTACTATAATCCAATAACTATATAATATGTAAACGTAAGCAAACAAAAAAAAACTATTAATTACCAAGTTAAATAATAAAATAAGCCTTTTAGGTATCCTTCAATAATAATTCATTTGATCAAATATTTATTTTTAAAATTTTTTTAATATACTTAAAGTTCACATTATTTTCAACGCTAAAATTTTTATGTATCGTTTAAGGGGATGTGGTGATACAAATAACTTATTTTTTCTGTTAGAAGAATTATCACTCTATTTTACTGTAAATTATTAATCAAGGTTGTGGTACGTAACGTCGACAGTAAAAAAATAGATTGTCGTCAGATTAAAATGCCGACAGACGAAATATCGAAAAATTCCAAATATTGACAGTTTAAAATATTAACTGTCGTCTGTCGTTGTAATTTATATAAATCAAATATTATACAATAAAAAAAAATAAAAATAAAAAGTATTGTTAAAAAAAAATATTATAAATTTAACATTTTGATTTCGGGTAGGTAACAAAAAATATGTGTTTTTAATTGAATAATTTCATAATGTGTAATAATAAACTAATAATTCATAAATAGGTAGCAAATAATGTAACTTTAATAATAATTTTGATCATATCATGATATTTTTTTTTTTTTCTTTATTTAAAATATACAATCTATACCCATTAGGCACAATAAGTATATAGGCAGAGGGTAGAAAAACATAAACATATTAAACATTAATATCTAAAACTAGAAAACTAACATAAAACATATATATTTACATGGCAGACAAGATATGAGAAGCCATCCAGTAATGACACTCACTTAATATCATGATATTTAAAAGAAAAAAATGATCCATGTTTTAATAAATATTTTTAATTTTAGTTATTTTAGTAGAGGATTATTTTTACAACAAAAATTGGAAACAATGCAATATTTGTCAATATTTATTTTGGTATTAGTAAACTTTGGTTTGTCGATATTTTGACTGTTGACATTTTAATTGTCGACGTTTCGACCGGCTTCCGTTAATCGGATGTTTTTTTTTATTAATTTTGACATGTCTAAATCGAAATTCGAACGAGCTGTTTCTGAGTTATTGAACTTTATGTACTAATGGTAATGATTTTATATAAATATAAAATTCTCATTATATGTTATATATTTAGTCTAAAGTAGAAATTTTTTATTCGAAGATAATTTTTACAAATTGTATAATTGCATGTAATAATTTTAAAATCATTATAGACTCCAATCAACAACGTTTAAACTTATTACTATAAACATGCATATTCATATACATAAACATGAGACATAGATAATATTGTTCTTAGGTGCTTAAAAATTTTAAACTCAAAAACTACTCACTTGAATTATGATTTATATTTTATATAAACATTAACTATTTAAAAAATACAACATCTCTATGACAATTTACAATATAAAAGGGTGATTCTTATTTAAAAAAATTAGTATATATATCACCACAGTATACCTACTTCTAAAATTGCAAACGATACTATATAAATGACGAAGGTGACCATGCTTAGTAAATCGTCCAAATACAAGACAATTATATAGACATGTCGCGTATATTAGGTAGGTATATATCTCTTTATAATTAAATCAATATAGTATTTATATTAATACACAAATACACAATGGCATACAAAATAATAAAATATCTAGTACTAACTATAATTTTAATTTTTCCATAATTCACAAATAAAAATTATAGTTAGTACTAATATATGTATATTATCATCTGTGTATAATTTTGTAATTAACAAAACATTAAATGTTTTAAGTGAACGCTTCCGTTTAGATTACTGTTTTATATATGTATTACGTATAGGTCTGCACTAATAAAATCGTGTAAGACTTACACAAATTATAATAATACACTTCAGTTATATAATGTTTTCTTAAATTTGTATACTAGTTCGATAAACATCGCAATGATGAGTCAAATACCTATAGTTTAGGCCATCTATACACATTTCCGTTCGTTATTCGAAGTCAAACTAGCGCTCGAAAACTGCATCGCTAAACCGTGGCTATGATATTATATAGGTAATACATTAGTAAACCATGATTATTATTGTACATACATACTGTTTTAGCATAATATAATATAATGTATACAAGATTGGGCACTATACGCGTATACATATACATTAGTAGGTATCTACGATATATATAATATGATACCTATATATATAGGTGAATAGAACGGCAAAGGGGATGATGAAGCGGGGCACAACCTCCGGTCTTTTCGTACCGCTGTCTGACCTTCTATACCCTTCAGACGCACCTGCGCAGTGGATTAAAGCGTTCCGAACACGACAGGGACGGGGGCAATATCAATATTTTCCCATGGCTTTAACCGACGCCGCCGTCTTCGAGGTCAACAAACCCGCGATCAAAGCCGGAAATTTTCACAATGGCCGTGGGACAAATTCGAAAATAACGTTCTCGGGAATCTGGAATTTCTAGAAGGGTACCTATATGATATACATAATAATCTATGTACACGACATATTATATTCAAATATGCCTAATATATATATTATATAATAATATATCGTACATAATATATACTTGCGATTTATCGCAATCGCGCTTTATATATTAAAATAATATTATGTATTTATACCTATACGCATATGAGTTTATATTATAGGTACTACTAATATTTTATTATATTATATATAGCCATATAGTTATAGTTCACGAACGCGAACCACGTGTTTTATAATATAGACCGGAACGTCATTTACAAATATTTTAATACCACATATGTATATATATAATATGTTAATATAGGCGAACAACAGGTGGAATTCACGCGTTGGCCGTTACGGAAAATATGATCTGTAGGTCAACTCGAATGTTATATTATATATATATATAACTACGTCGTAATAAATATTAAATTTAAATAATATAATATATTACGTGAATAAAAATTTAAATATTATAAAAACTTTAGTTTAATGCGATACATATATATAATTAAAAAAATAAGTTTCTGTGCGTTATAATTAAAAAACCTTTATGTTTAATGTATAGACAATAATAAAGACATATTAAAGTGACGTAGGTACATTATAGAGGCGACAAGAAAAAAATCTACAAAGCGTCGTAATTTGACCTTTCGATATATTATTGTCGTCTACCGCTGCATTTGCATACAGCGTGCAATCGTTTCTTGATTCTCGAATCTCGGAGGTTTATTATACTAAAAAGATCAGTATGGTAAACGCGATCGATTTTTGTCTATCTAGGTATTTTCAAGTCGTAATTTTATTTTTTTCAAATGGCGATTACAGACACAATCGTTTGCCGCCGCCGATTTACAGGAAAACACCTAGGGAGGTCTCGTTTGTACTCGTAAAAGCGAAACGTGGTTCTTTTTTAAGAAACCGTACGCCTACAGGAATATTATGAAAAGCGACAAGAAAGTTTAAATTTTTTCTTAAAACAATAAAAATAATAATAAATAGGTACCTATACCTATAGTCTATACCTTACTTTCAATTGGTTATTGTAAAATTTTAAAATTACTTAACCGTTTTTTTATGTTTATATAGAGTATATAGGTATAGTATTAGTATAATATTATATAGTAATACCTATACATTTTAAATTTGAATCTAAATATTGTTGTTTGTATCAGTACCGTGCCATTGTTTTTAAAAAAAAAACTTTTTTATTGTTGAACTTTCATTATGTGGCAAGTACCTACTCGAAAATGAAATAATATCAACCAACTCCTTTCAAACTTTAATCGTTTAGAAAAAAAATTCGAATAATACAAAATATTTTCAATATATATCTGAAAAAGTCTCGTACACGTTTTAGGGTTTTACAGAGTATATACATAAGACAAATTGACCTGCAGGTAAAGCGATATAACCGATATAGGATATACTATAATATTTAGCGTATTGCGTATATACCACTGTTAAAAATGAACAATCCGATTTATCCGTCGCGAAAAAAATTTACAACGCTGCGTGCGACATATCCTGGTGCGCACGTATATATATATATACAAATTATTTCATTTAATATCGTGTTCAAAATTATTAGCGGTTGTACAAATAACCGAATTGACATAATCACACTTCCCACGTACACTTCACACACACACACACACACACACACGCACAAATATAATATGATGTTGTATACATGGAACGATCAACCGTGTCCTCTAAATATTTTATACTGATACGACGGCGTTTCCGTGTATATATTGCAGCCGAACACGACCTGGTATACATAATACAGGGGGAAAACAGTATGATTATGTATAGTCACTAAAGGTATATTAATATACTATAATAATATATTAACATACCATATGTTTGTACCCCGGCGACGATCCACATCTCGGTGTACGACAAGATTGAATTTGGGTATTTTCGGTGTTTATCGGCAATGTCGCATATGCGCAGGCAAAACAGCGGTGCACGCCCGCATGTATACGGGTATGTATATCATACAATATTATTATTATATTAAGAGGTACCTATATTAAATATTATACTATTTGAAGCTTTCGCCTAACACACCCAGTCGTTAAAAATACACACAGCCCCTTTTAAGGGTTATAGAAAAATGTCCGGCTGTAGTGTGGGCGTGAAACTAGTGTAAAAATAGACTTTTTAATTTCCCGTGGAGCTGGGGGGACCGTGGCTTGAAAAATGAAGATTTAAAAAAAATAATAATATATATATATATATATATATACCATATTTTATACAAGCTCGTGTGTGTAAATTACGTCATCCGATTAGTTTCCAGAGAGGAGACACTTTCGATCTTTTAAGTTGTATAAGTAAGTACTTGTATTATACCGCGTATATATATTAAGTTACTGGATACAAACGATATCATAGTAATTAGTAATATTATATTATGTATATTGTATCTAATAATACGGCTTTAAAGTTTATAATGAAGTTGCAGACCCGTTTCTGTAGTTTCGTTGATGAATTATGATTTTCTTTATCGTTACAAAAATAATAATTTGAAAATTATAATATTGCAGTTTACAGTATTAGGTACGTAGTCGATATAACTGTTATCAAAATGTTGATGGAAAAAATAAAGTTAAAACTATTACAATATTATATACGTAACAGAGATATACATGCATGGTTCAATACTTAAATTTTCTTTTAAAGGCGTCGCGCATAAACCGTTCAGTTTTATGTCCGAAGACAAAAAAAACATATTAGATTATTATTATATTTTAAATTATAAATCCTATACTTATCCTATAATTATATGGTGTAAATTCGTAATCAATACATTAATAATTAATTGTACTATAACTATTATTCGTGTTTAACCGGAAATTGTATTTCACAGAAATCATATCGGGGATCACTAATAAAATTGATAAACGATTAGCCTTTCTTTATATATTACTGAACCATCTTCATTGGCGTTTCATTTAGAATTTATTGAATCATTAAAATATTTTTTTCTATACAATTTTAATCGTAAACATTAAAATTAAATCGTTTTAACCTCTTTAAAAACCCTTATGAATTAATAAGATATGAAAGCAGGTCCTCAATGGTTAAAAAACATTCCAATCTATCAGTTTAAGAAAAGTATTATAGGTGTATAGTATTTTATAAAAATTTAAAACTTATACATAAAAACATTTGTACCAGAGTTTTTCAAATTGAATTATTCACCAACCATTTTATTTTTTGCGGATATATATTTCCGAATGGTTTATGTATTAATATACTATTACTTATAGTTTTATAAACGAAAATTATAACATAATACAATACCTAGTGAAATTGATAAATTATAACTACATAGTACATACCCATGTAATGGATCATCAATATCAAAGTATACTTAACAAAATCATATCAATCAGTTTTTTTTTATGATTATTAAAAGATATAAAGAGAGATCAGTCAAATATAGGAGAACGGAGGAGAAATAAATAAATATGAATTAATACTCGTAATTATACACTGGAAATTTGAACGTTTAACTAAGTTTATACAACAACATAAAAATAAGTAATATAACTAATGAGCAATAACGAATTAAAATATGTTTTTAAGAGGAAAACGATATTGTGTTTAATATAATTTTAATCAAAAATAATAGGTATTGATTTATTTTTGACGAAGGCGTAGAAACTACGTCATAGATACTAGATATAAGTATATAACACATTTAGGATAACACCTATAAAAATACATTTCAATTACATATTCAACTGTATATTAGAATAACAAATAGCAACGAATTTAATTGAAATATTAATTAAGAAATTTTACAAGTTTGTAGACACAAAAAATAGAGCTATTTGTGACAGTTGCAGATAAAACAATTATATAATGGTACAAAATTATTGATTCATAAAATTATCATAGATAAGCTAATAAGACAATCTTCACTCCAAATTAATGAAAAATTAACACCAGTGAATTATTTACTATATATAGTTATAGTATATGTATATACTAAATAAGTATTATATTGTATGATTTGTGTTTTTCTAGAGTAACGCGAAACGTATACCTTCGAAATATACTTAAAATGTATATACCTAACTTAAAATATTAACATTAGACACATCTCTTATATTATTAATTATTGTACACAATACACTGTATATTTGGCGAATAATAAATCGCATGCATGTTTAATTGAATCATACCAACATTGTGTACGTACAATTTAATGGGAACAGATTGAAGTCTATGGTTTTTTCTAATAAAGTATTTTTGGTACCGATCCAATATTATGTGTGATCTACCGATTTTATTATTTATTGCTGTACTACCTAATTAAGAACTTAAGAAAAAATAAAATTATTTTTTCCTTTATAGAATTATATTGCTTTTTATTAAACATTTGAAATCTTATTAGACGATCACCATCATTAATTTTTAGTTAGCATATAGCGGTCGAATACAGCGAAGACTGTAGTTCACCATTTACTTTTACTAATTTAGTTGTTTTTAGAAATACATTTAGTATCTAAATTTGGTACGTTTCGATAAAATTAAACAAGTCATTTAATAAACCGAATAAATTATTATCCATATTCCATAGGTAGTAGGTACTATAATTTTTCATTATTTTGCTGGAAATTAATTAACCCACATAGTGTATTTATGGATTTCAAATAGAATAAATTATATTCTATATTAATCAGAACACAGATTTGATGTTAATTCAAACAAAAAATAGTATATATAACCTAGTTATTAGACGTCACTCGATATTTCCACAAAATCATTAAGATATTGTAACTGTTTTAAAACTCATAAAATATTATTGAAAAATATTCAATATTCAATGTTTTTGCCTTTAATTGTTATAATAGGTCAATCCACTTTAATATTAAAAATTTTAAAATAGAATGGATTGTCCTGAACGTACAATTTGCTATGTTAAGCGTTTGTAAGACCGAGACAAAAAGCGCGGGTATGACATTCCTCTTAAACCAAACATGATGCGTTCATCATGTGTCATAAAAATATTATATTTTATTATATTTTCCAATAGTTTCACGAGTTTTAAAATAATTACAATATTGTAATGACTATGACAATATCGAGTGATCACATCATGTTCGGTTAAGGAGGATGTCATACCAGCACGTGATGTGTCTCGGTCTTACACACGCATCACAACATAGCGAATTTTACGTTCAAAACAATCCATTTTACCTTAGAATTTTTAATGTTAGAGTGAATTGACCTAATATAACATTTAAAGTTAAAAATATTATCTAGAGCCACGTGAAGTCTTTTTTATATTTTAATTTTAACGCAAGTTATAAACATTTTAAAACCGTATCCGCACGCATGTATGAAATCCACTTATAATGGGATAAAAAAATGATTCAAACGTTGTACAACGAATGGCGTTACATGATCACGAGTGTAATACCAATATTATACCTTATATACCTTGCATATTATGCATGTTTTACAATGCTTGCGGCTTATTGTAAAAAAATGCACTCTTGCTGCAGTCGTGACATTATATCCTGCATATAGTAATAGGTGGTATACCTGCCTACTCAAGTATCAGTCATTGCGGTGAACATCCACATAAACTTCCATTTACCTATAAAATATTTTCGGAAACAGTGACCTATGCCGATTTTTGCAACGTATATTATTTTTTTAGGTACAAAGGCATAATTTGCAGCGTTTTTCAGCGTGCACAGAGTATATTAACAAACTATGCCTAGTTTGATTTTCAATAGTGTTGTACGCACATTATTCGACTGTACACATTGTGTTGTAGCATGTGTGGTGTGCCAGTCATCGATATATATATATATTACCTGTACTGTATAGATAAACATTAACTGCATTTTACGACAGTCGAACTGTATATACGCGCCGCATATAAGTGCCGTATGCAGCAGACATAGACCGTCAATAATCTTGACATCTTGTAATTTTTACTTACTATTCGCTGGTACGTTTGACGATCGTAAAATATACATCGCAAAAAAGTATCTATATATTATTAAATTCTATAGTTATAAAATTGTCTACCTTTGTATTTTATAAAAGTATGAAAAAAATGTTGTAATGAAAATACTTTAACAATGTGTTAACGTACAATCTAATATACTAGTTTGACTTAAGGTCATGAAGTAATTCGTATCCTCAATGTCGTTAATCGTATCACAACATTTCAATAGCCAATATTTCAAATTAATTTACTATAGTGGCATCAATAATAACGACATTTTAAAATTAAATCTACTGCTCCACACAACCATAAAAATTAAACTGCCGAAGAAAAAACGCTTTCCTCTATATAGTGTATTGAATGTCAGTTTTACTATAATCACACCAAGAATTACTGTCACCGTACCCCTCGTTACGTTAAATGTGGTGAGAACCATTTTTCGAATAATTGCACGAAACCACCATCGGATCCCGCCGAATGTAGGTACTCTACGCTCAGGACATACACTCAACGTACAGCCTCGTACAAAGCCGGTTTACAAAAACCTCATCTCGACTCGTACAAAATATAAAGCGGTCAAATACAATAATCGTTTTACCCCTACACCTTCGTAATAAACCACAAAGTGACTCCACTTCCAGCTATATATAAACAAACACATTAAGTCATTATCGTATATAGCTAATGCATCACCTATATATATTCAACTAGAAAATACTACCTCTAAATTCCTCGAAGAATTTAAGTCTGTCATTAGCCCACTACTACACTTATAAAAAACATTATTAAATAATCTTCTATCAACCACTATTTACATCCTGTAATAATTACACCTTTTATCATTATCTAGTTATCACCAAACATTATCTATACAACTTTTCATGCGTATAGAAAAAACGTTGAATGTACTACTAGAATAATTATTTGTCATGTATACTTCTAATTTAAAAGCTTAAAACCTATTATTTCCCATTTGTAAAAGTAATTGTCGAGATTATATAATAAATAACAATTATAAGCTGATTTCTCAATAAATAACAAAAAAAAATAAAACAATTCGCCTATGTGTTTAGTTTATCTTAGTACTGGTATAACAGAGTCATATGATAGAGGAGTAAACAAAAAATACAAATGTTTAATAATATGTTACATAATACTACAATACGCGTGTGTTTCGTGCACGACATTCCATGTATATAAGTCCTGCAGTGTGCGGTGGTAGTAAATGTAAATGTATCGCACCGGAAACAATGCATTATTCAAAAAAATTCTCGTGAAAATCGATCGAAATCGTACGCTGAAGTGGCAGTATTATGTCTATATGTATGCAGACCAGAAAATTGCTTATAGAGAATAGACTCTATATATAAGTATATGGAGGTGACGATTATGGTACACGAGTTATCTGAGCTGGTGGCGGTCCCACAGGTACCACTACGGAGCGTAGGGTTGTGTAACCAGTAACCGTAAATAGATCGGACTACGGTAGGATCGGTCGAACGGGTAGGTCTGGAACATGGGATGGGGGCACCGCCGCCGACGGAAGGGAGAGTGGGTACAGCCGAAATTCTTTTCGCGGCGTTCTTACGACGACGGCTGTGTCGGGTCGTGTGTGTGTGTGTGTGTGTGTGTACATTGCGGAGAGAAAGAGACAGTGACAGACAGTCAGACGGGCGAGCGGGCGGGTGGTAGAGCGGAGAGTGCTCCGACCCTTCGACGACGTGAACGCGCGCTTTTGTGATCGGTCTCACACGCAAAACATGTACAAGAATAGCGCTGTCGTCGTCGTAGTGGTATATTGCAGGGCACCGCCGCCGTTTGTTTATAGAGAAAAACATTATTATTATTTTCTAAAGGTGCGCGCGTGCATTTTTATTCTTTTTCCACTCGTCCTGTGTGCGCTTGCTCTGCTTCGGTGTTATTTTCGAGTTCGGTGCAGTCACCCCGCAACCCCCACCGTCACCGCCGCCGCAGCCGCCGCCGCCACCACCGTCGAACCTTGGACAAAACTGGTTGCGCCAGGGACAAGGGGGTGTATGTGCGTGCGCGTGTGTGAGACAGAAGAAGGGTGACGCGGCGGCGGGCCACCACCGTGAGAACACTATACATATATACGCGCACGCACGACGAGGGTTGTGTGTGTGCGTTTGTTTGTGTGTCGGTGTGTGTGTGTGAGAACGCGGCGCTATAATATTTAAGCGGCGGAGACTGCATCAGCAGCCATCTCACTCCGCAGTGCAGTCGTCTCACTCGCCCGCCCATCACGACGCGACCATCGGCGGCGCCCCCGATTCACACGGGAATCCGCGCGTACATAGCTTTTGTCCAGCAGGTGGCGGCGGCGACTGGTGGCGATGGTGGTGGTGGTGGTGGTGGTGGTGGTGGCTCCAGGGACATTCCTTTAATAATAATAATGTACGTCGTCGTCCGCGCGACGCGGAGGCGGCGCCGTTTAATTATTG
Source organism: Rhopalosiphum padi (assembly GCF_020882245.1). NCBI lineage: Eukaryota > Metazoa > Arthropoda > Insecta > Hemiptera > Aphididae > Rhopalosiphum > Rhopalosiphum padi. The sequence goes on along the minus strand of NC_083597.1, from coordinate 31,776,475 downwards.
TTATATTATACTATATTTATTATATTATTATTTATTATTGTATATTATATACACAATTTCGATCGAACGGGCGCGAGTTTTTCGTTTCGCGATCCGCCACGACAGCAATAAAAAATGCAGCCGTTGCCCCCTCGCGGAATACACGGAATCGTCTGAGGCGACCCCGCGACGCTATAAGCCCAATACGGGTTTTTGGTCAAGTACAATATGGGCACGATCACTATACAACGACGACCGCCGCCGCTGTTGTATTACCGTTTGGTTCTCACGCGTTTGATATATATATTTTCCTTTTTTTTACTTCCAAATACGTAGGTATCGCTTACGTGCTACATAATACAACACACATACGCGTATCACATATATATGTTAAATATGCTAAGACGGTAAACTGTTATGCGATTTTCGAGATTTATGCTCCACGCGAAATTCTAATTTTACAACCGCTGCAGTCGAAAGCATTAAATTTGATTGAAGTCGACATAACAAAATATTCTATACGTCCTATGATTTTATTTGAAAAGTATAGGTTTATCAATGATGACTGCCCATACGGAACGTGAATAATTATTTTCCGAAGGTAATATTGTTTTGCCTCGTGGTAGCTGCTTGGACGGATTCCCTCCAAAAGTTATTGGAGGGAAAACTCGAGTAAATGAATACCCGCCATAACTATTATATACCCTCGAATTCCCTCCAAAATTAATGGAGGGAACTCGTGCAGTCGTGCATCTCTACAAGGAACAGGTTATTATACATATTATCTCCGTATAGAGGATTCCCGCGCGTTCCGTAGGCATATTGTTATTTCAATATTTAATACTTAGGTATCCCGACATTTAACAATAACAACATACCATTTAAAATAAAACTAAAATTATGTAATGTTAAATATTTGCTAAGAAAATAAAGAAAATATCATTAAACAATAATAAACAAATTATAAATAAATACGTGTATAACACAATTATAACCTATTTATTTATATACTTCGATAAAAACCATAAATATTTAAATGTAATATTAAAACAAAAATATATAAGATTATAAAATATTTTATTAATAATAATTATGCATATCTTGACAAAAATCCTAGTAATATAATAAAATAAATAAGTAATAATAATTTTACTAAAATATTTAATATCTCATCACAATTATACACAGATATACGAATTATGATGTCATTTCGAATGGCAATTATGAATGTTATTTGTATTAATGCCTGTGGATGAAATTAAATTATTTATCAGACAATATTTTTCTTAACATATTTTAATTTAATATATTTCTTGTTCCTTTTTTAACTTAATATTTTTTATAAGGTCAACTATTACAGAAGTTGTTTTTAATTAGCTTTAAATTCATAGAAAAAAATAACACATAATGAAGAGGTTTCCACTGAAAGCGTATACTTCGTCGGTAAATTATATACTAAATGTGTAAAATATGCAACACATAAGCTGCAGATCACTTCAACACCATATTTTTAGCTTCCTTTAAGGATTATCTAGAATAGTTGAATATTTTTAAAATTCGAATGAAGAATATATTTTTATATTATGAATGCGTAAGTATTTACAGAATGGGGCTTTTGACATAAAGCTAAGGACTTTAGATTAAAATCTTCGAACTCAGTTGTGAGTATCGGAAATTTTGATTGTGCGTCATAGTTGGATATACTGTAAGATCAAATGGGTCTTAGCAAGATATCGTTTAAACAGCATTGTATATTTTGGTATAGGTGGTTTTATACATATTACTTATTGAGGTTAAGATCGAATGATAAAAGGTGGAGCCGATCATTGAATGAGCGTCCTCTATTTTTTAAATTAAGTCGTAAGTAATAAGTCGTTGATCGATGTACATTCCAAAGTAGCACACGCATTAGACATTGAATAGGGGTTGATTGTTGAGGAAGGTCTGCAGGTATACCCGCTGAGTGAGAATAAAGTACTATTATATTGTATTTTGTGAGAAATATAAAATATGTAGTAATAATTCTAGAACACACATATTACGTTTTAAACATTTTCGTTCTGTAAAAGAATACAAAATAATAATATTAATACTCATAATTACACTACGACTACTATATACTAAAAGTTAAAAGTGTTAAGTTCATTAATCGACGATTGGGTAGACTTTTTGTTGATTTTGATCGCATTCTATTGGATGTACAGGTTACTTATCAGAATTACCAATCAGAAGATTTTTTTCACTGTTTAAGATTTTCATCATTTTTTCAGTTATTTTTTATTATACTGATTACTGATTATAAACAAATAACCAAGTATCAGTATATAATATTTTCAAATACTTATAATAATAAATACACTATATAAAACACTTTTAAATAGCAATCCAACCTTATTCGACTGGCATAGTGGCATGTACATGTGCACCAAATATACTGCTATAATACGTTATCTAATACAAATAATACAATATATATATAGGTACATGAGCAATGGTGGTTATTACTCATATATACACATAGTTTATTTATTTTATGATAGACGTTTCCAAAATCTAATGAGACAACATTTAAAAACTTCGAACAAATATAATGGAAAAGTTTAAAATAACCGTATATATTATATAAATTTATACTAAAGCAATAACACACGAAATGTCATAATATAAGTACTAATATATACTGCGTAATAGTCGCGCGTGCAACAATACACAACACTTAATTTTATTTAACGCTTTTAAGGGGTTGCTTAAATTGATATTGTTACAAACAATGCACCATCACGAAGTGTCATACATATATAATATTATAATAATATTTATAATATATATTTAATTTTATGAAAAATTAGGGTATTTGTGACGTAGTTGTTGATAAATTAAAAATGTACGAGCACGTAGCAATTATTTATTTATATATTTCCAACAGATACCTATTTGTTTTTGAAACCTGCAAATATTGCATCTATATTATATAATATATTATTATACCTATTTAGTTTTACCTATATGCGACTGTGCGCAATGTTATTGATTTTATAGAATCTACAACTAAAACAAAACTAAATTTAATTTTCAATTTCAAAATAATAATTATTATATTCGTTGTGTTTCAATATTGTATTATGTTGGTAAATCATATATTATAATGACAATAATATGTATATATATATACACACACGTATCCACCATATTCATATAATATAAATTATGCTGGGTTTAACGCGTATATATAGATGAGGTACCTATATATATATATATACAATTTGCAATAAAGTTGTCAATCGCATAATTGTATATTATATATAATATTTAATATACATTTATACCATCGATTGCATTTTAACGTCATTATATTTATATATATATCTATACTTATATAAACTGGCGTCCGCACGTTTAACGCGTATGCGTATCACTCGGCACGCCCACTTTTCGACTGCAAATTACGTTTTTGAATTGTTCATCTTATATATTGGAGTACCATATATTACAACAGCCATGCGTATATTATTTATATTCATGCATTGTCCTGCATAATATGCAATAAGACACCGCTTTTTATTATATATTATATATATTAAATTTAAAATATCAATTAGGTATATATTATATATTCCCATCATCTATATATACCTGCAGCCGCTGCAGTGTCGCATCCATCTATACAAATTGTAATATATGTAATTTAGTAATAATGCCTGTACCTGCTGCTGTTATACATATATATATATATAGGTATCACACAAAACATAATTTATATAGGTGTGTATAATACCGACGTATATATATATATTATATAGACTATTGTTATACGCATAAACGGCGGTAATCCTAACTCTTTCGCAAATACTCTGCAACCTGGGAATTTATTCAAATTTATATATTTATACAAATATAGTCAATATATGTATCATGTGTGCAGAAAAAATATGACGTATCTACCTATAATAGTCATCGTATAAATGATCGCGATAAATTTCGGACACGCCTAACGATGACTGAAATATTTAAACTGCAGTGGCGGCGGACTTTATTACTGCAGCGAGAGCCGCCATCCGCGGGTGCAGCGAATACACACGCCAGTACGCCACTAATCGGGGGTGGTGTTTTTTAATTTTTTTTTTTCAAAATTCTCGTCGTCGCATTTTTTTGCATACATCAACCAATAGGTGTTTAGAGACATCACACACGGTTTCTCGTGGTTGTTTAATTCACACACATATAGGTACCTATATATCAGTCACCATCATCAACCTCTCGGCGCGTTTGCACATCAATATTGCAGCGCACGGGGCGACAACAATATGCGTGATTCGCGTTTATTTTATACGTCGTTGTTATTTCGATGGTGCAGACACTTTTCCGTGTATCTTTGTAAAATATAAATAACCATATCATTGTCCTCCCGTGTATATTATGTATAAAAACAAACAGCGAACTGTTTGACGACGACATTTTAATTGATATAATAATAATGATATTGCTGATGCAGTGTATTATATTACGTATATAGACTAGGTGAATGAGTAGAACGGACAAGTGAAGAAAAAAACAAAAATTTGCCTACACGAGATCGCAGCGAAAAGGACGAGAAAAAAATGTATTTCGGCGGCGGTGCGGATTTCGCGAAAGACGTCCATTTTGTTAGTCGCGCGTGGCCGGTGACGTCACGGCGCGCATTCACCAACCTACACAGGGCCCCAACGTTGGCCGCGCCACCGCTATCTTGGCGACGGCTGCACACACACACGCGCGCACACACGCACACACACACGTACACATACACACACGTGTGTGCGCGCGCGCACAATAATATATATACATAAATATATTATATTTTATAATACGTATATATGACGGGACAAGCAGTGCTGCCTCGTTTCGCACGTTATTATCGCGTGCGTGCGAGTTTAAAAAAAAAAATTCAACGATAAAGAAAATTAACAATACAATAACGGATCGGGCAGATACATATAATATACGTATCGTATATTTTATTATTATCGTATAAAATGTATTGTGACGAAAACGAATAATATAGCTATATGCACGCATGCGTATTACGAATAAAATGTGATAGCTAATATACATTATTTATTAAAATTTAAAACATAAAAAAACAATACCGTCACCTGCACACATGATTACATATAGGCAGACTGTACAGAATCGGAAAAAATATACGCGGTCGCAGGCCGTCAGACGGGCCGGTGTGTATATATATAGAGGTACCTATATATACTTACCCAAACCTATTAGAAAAACGTGGAAAACGCCAAAATACGGTGCCCGTCGCTGCGCCGAGGGTTGAATTATTCTTGGATATTATATATTTTATTACGGATGGGTAGGAGTCGGGAGAGGTATATTACATCAGAGATATTATTAGGTATATATGTTATATATCGTCGTCACCGTCGCCGCCGCCGCCGCCGACACGGACACCGCACACGTCGGACTGCCGCACGGTGTTGCGAAAACGATGCCATAAACTATAAAACCCATCGTATATATATACGGCCGCAACGTGTGTATAATATAATATATATTATATTACGTGTGGACGGAAATTATCGGTCGGTATGCGACTCGTCTCGAAAGACGGCGACCCGCGCCATGGCAAAACTATATAAGTTCACCTATACAGAGCCCCCGGGCCCGCCGGACTCCTAAATCGTGCCCCTGGAGTCGTGAACCTCGCGCCAGCCGTTCGCGAAAAAAAAGTACAATAATGAACGGAAAAAAAAAATTCCCCGAAAATATATAATAATAATATAATATACGCGACGAGTGTTCCGAAAAAAAATACATACAGCACATATATTATATTATTATATAAGTATAACGTATATAGCGCGATTCCTGTTTTGCACGCGTGCGTTTAAAATAAACGCGGCTTGTGCACAATTATTATTATACATTTATATATATATATATATGTGACGAACACTGGCAATGCTATCGATGTATAGGTACACGACAAAACGTCGATATTTTCGAAATCGTTGCAAACACTATAGAACATTATAGAATATATACAAATCGCATATATACACCACGACACGATGCGTATATATAGGTACATATAGGTAGGTGTATCTATGATAATATATTGATAGTCATTATTGCGTTTTTATAGATGTCGAGACTAATAACGGCAATGTACGGTATAGTGTGTAGGTTAGTAACTAATAATAATATAATAATATAAAATATTACAATTGTTTATACCTATTATTTTGTATAATATAAAAATATATTTGCCTACGAGAGAGAAAAAAATAGAAACGGTTTGGCGGTGACACGGACCAACCACAATAATGTAGGTATGTATGTATGTGCATATAGTATACATGCGTATATAACAATAATGTACCCAATACATTCGAAGTCGCAGCATAAAATCATTGTGAACGGTGTATTTTTCAAGGTTTCCACACCGCAGGAAAACGGTATAACACTATATTATTGCGGTCTACTGGTGCTGCTATCTGACGGTATATCGCAAGTTATGGTCGAACCCGGTTTGCGGTACGTTTATTGCAATGCCATGGTATTACAGGTACATGTATTCATATACACCTATATGGTCGTGCCTACTGGAGTGGATTCGTGAAATGGTGCGTTTCCAAAAACACGCGCCCGCAGCAGAACAAAATATAATGTTGGGCGAGTTATTGCAGACATGGAACTATATATATGTAGGTCACGGCCCACGGGGCCACCGACGCTGATTGAAATGTGCTTTTAGTATATATTATTTTTATTAGGTACGCTGTACCTAAATATATGTTTTCTAAATAATCAAAAATGATAATATTATTGTTATGCTGCGAATATAAAGCAATTTAATTTATTGATTTTTTTCAAAACCATATGTTAAGTTCACTTACATAAATAATATTATATGCTATCGAATATCCATACAACCCGCCAAGAAATAACGAAAAAGTATAAAATATGGCGCTACAAATGTGTATCTCAGTTTTAGACTTTTAGTGAACCTATATATAGGTTTACAAGTAAATCGGTGTCGTTGAAGTATACCTCGCTTTGTTGATGAACTATAATTCAACTGAGATGACCTATCGTCTATTGACTATATTGTGAATTGGATATAGTACTTGGACACTTGGTATATTTTAAAACGTGGTTCAAACTACTTTCTAAACTTTTCTAATATCTCTGAGAACAATTTCTGAAAGTTTATTTGTCAAAATCAAGCAAGTAGTTTTTAAGTATATATAAGCTATATAAGATCTGTGTCCAATGGGCAAAGATAATCCAAAGTATAAAAAAAATTCTATTTTCGTGACGCAAAATAAAATTTAACCAATATAGGTTGAAAAACAAAACTATAAACACTCATCTCAGAGTTTCAAGGAATATGTGTAAAAAATTTGGTGCCAATTGTATAAGTATTAATACCGGAAATATATACAAATAACGCACAATAATTTTTATATAAAGAGTAATAATAAATATATAATAGGTATAGTGATATCCATTACAATCAACTGTATATCATAAAAATGTGTTATTATTTTTTTTTTACAAATAATAGTTTTTATAAGATCTATTGCTGTTTTACATCTGTACACAATATATTTGATGCACAAAATATAATAATTATAAACTGTTTGAATCCCGCGGTATTTAGTCCCAAGGCCCGGAAGCGGTAGGGTTTTGGGGTTCAAACCCTCTCACCACCATTGTTCATTTTTTATGAGTATAAATTATTTTACCACATAATTTTTTATGTATATACATATAAGTAGGTATATAAAAATACATATATATATAAAGTTACCTACATATACACCTGCGCAATAATGTATTATGTATTTATATATATTATAATAGTATGGAATGTTAATGTTAATAACTTTTTCTGTCTGAACCTCTCCCACCGTCCCCCTCCCCCGAATCTTTACGAAATCCTGCAGCGCACGTGCCTGTTTCGTCTGTTTCTTTTATTTTTGAAAACAAAATTCAGAAATTAATAATAGGTTATTATTAATAGCGAATAATCATACTTCATAATATGAGGTTGAAATACATCGCTAGACGTAATTGATAAAATTGTTGAGAACTGCGGGGAATCGTATATTTAATCTTACCTATAATTACCTATACATTTATTTCAATAACTTTCATCTGTTACAATAAACTATAATATAATATGCGTTTAAATTGATATGTAATATATCGGTTATTGATACAACTATAAGCACCTATATAGAGACATAGAGTATAGATACGAATGCATACGATACAATATTATAACTTCAAACATTGAGAAATACAAATTAAATCATTTATTCACAATTATTTGTTGAACAATAAAAATAATTTATAATGTTAATTTCTGGTCAGTTTTGAATTTATGTTATAGAACTTACGAGTAATCCAATTTTATATTATTAGATTATTTATTTCTATAAATTGATGCTGTGTAACTGTATGTACGAGGTTACATAGCTAACCCCTAATATTTATAAATAGTTTAAAGAAATAATGTATTTATCGATTATTTCACAAATTTTTGACATTTTTCTTAAAATATAATAATTATGTTATTATTTCAAGAATAAAATGTATTTAAAAAAAAGTTTTAGCTGAACTTTAAAATATAAAAAAAATAATTACAGAACAATTAATAATAAGAACTACACTATAAAATGTATCTACATTATTGTTGTGCGCCTATAAGCGTCCTAAGACTGAAATTAAACAATACATTTTTTTTTGCAGCGTAATCCGTAAACACCATAATATATGTGTTTTATTCTACTGACAATAGATACCGTTATGCATCAAAAACGAATGAAAAATTTGAAATTTAGTGTATTTGTAGTTCATTGTTGACTAGATAATAATATTAATTAAATGGTTCATTTTATTTCTCTTGTTATTAGTAAACAAGTTGAACAGTACTTAATTTTAAAATTAAAATTAAAGTATTCTGTAGAGACGTTCATTAAACATATTGGCTCTCATGTCTATTGCGAGATAATTCCTGCACAATCCACAGCACAAACGTAATACAATATAGTTAAACCGTTCCTGTTCTCCTTATATGGGTGCCGGCTTGCACTAACGAGCAACAGCGTATACAATAATACTGCAATAGGTATATTGATAATAACAACAACAATAATAATAATAATTATATTATAAAAACGTATATCTTTCGGTTTTCCGCACATCATATACAATGGTCACGTGCCCTAGGTCGTGGACAACGGTGACGGTGAACCCTCTCCAGTAGGCGTCTACTAGGCGTGCGCTATATATACATACATATGTATACTACACCGAAAAGTGGAAAAATCGATTGCTCAGTCTTTCCTGTGCGGAAACCCTTCCAGTCGCCCATTCGCCACCCACGTGTAATTGTTCTGATGACCGAATTTATAGGAATGTTTTTCTATATTATACTTACACTTGTATAAATATCAGTATATCGTCGCACGCAGATACGCACACATATCAAACTACTGCCGCTAAAGTTTCGATTATGTAATATATTATAATAAATACGGTCTGTTTTATGTGTAGTGGTGATGAGGTTGATGATTTTGATGGAATCAATTATCGTGTTTCAAAATGTGTTGAAAAAACTTTTTATACTCAATTCTGCCATCACTGCAGAAACGCATACGTCTCCAATTTATAATGATATATATAATATACAATATGCATAGACGCAAGTTATACGCTATTGTATAGTATAGGCATCTTCAGTTCGCTGTTCCCTACCTACCTACATGTACCGACGACAGTCATATAAAAAATTTGTTTTGCATTAATTCAGCCATCGTAAATATTTATATCGATCAATACGCTAGTGCAGTTAGACCTGCAGTCATACAGTTGGTGAATTCAATAAATTTACAAGATAAATGAGCCGAAAAAGTACTACGCGTTTCGTCTTTTACTATATAAATTATTATTATAGAATATAGATGTTTAAAGGGTTAGGTTAAGGTTAACAACAAATTTTTCGTTATTTCAACTTTTCTATCCATCAATTCAAAATAATAAGAATATATGATATAGATACAAAAATAAATAAATACAATATAAGTAAAAAATAATAATAATATTAAGTATAATTTCAATTATCATTTTATAAAATCTTTCATAAAACCATGATAAGTACCTTATAATATAAGGCTGGCGGTATTAGTATATTACCGGTATCTTATACGGTATTACTGGTTATACGATATTTTTGGTAATTACCGAAAATACCGTACCTATAGGTAATTGCCGGATCACGGTGAATTTATGTGTTTCCAAGTTTCCAGTCTATAGGAAAATTTAATTTTAACATCTATTATAAAAATCATGTTTGTAATTATTCATTATTGTTTTAAATAAATTTAGGTACCTACCCATACGGTATTTTCGGTATAATTATATCGAATCACGGTATACCGGTTTACCGAAAATACCGGCAGCTCTACCACAGAATAGATTAACTCTACCTTATATACAAGTTTATAAATCCCTTTTTTTACAATAAATTCACTTCTCCGATTATTGGTACAAGCCAATGCCACAATTTGCTTAGATTTTATCCAAACACAAATGGGCCTAATGACTTAAATAGACACTAACTATATTCCAAGTAAACGAATACAAGCATTTTAAATTCGTATTTGATATAGGTACCAAATACATTATATATATATATATATATATATATGCGAATATTATACATATATAATGATGTAATTTAGTATACCATGCTAATATATTTAAAGAAATAGGGTCTGACTGCACGTTTTATTTTAATCATATAATTATGAAATTATTGTGTCATATGTGTATAAGATCAGTTATTTTGTTTAGTAAGATGTATAATCAATCAAAATTATGTACTCGTCATTGCTTTGACATTTAAACGCGGGAATATAATTTTTAAAAAACCTGCGTACCTAATATGTTATATAGAAAATAACACATATACATGAGGTGTAGGTATGTATATTGGCATATTGTATATTACACATGCCGATATTGTCTTGGACCAAATACAACTAATATCTAAGCATAACATTTTAATTTTAGAAAAAACTTTATTATCTCACTATTCCCACTGCAGTTATGAATTAATTGTTATTTAAGTTAGTGGTTTAAAGATTCTTTAATAAATTATCGTATTTATTAAAGTGGAATAAATATACCTAAAAATAAGTACTATAATCCATCTTGAACTATATATACAATATAATATAGACTATATAAACTGCATGTTATTGGTAAGTAATATGTATTAAAGCTTACAATAAATTAATGAATGGAGTGTATGGTTTCTTATATTACAATATTATTATAGTCCTGCAGTTTTTATAATTCCATGTAATATAGGTTCTTATGTAGGTATTTTATTTAAGCAGCATTTTAGAAATCAATAAATAAGCTGCATATAATATTATTCTATACGTTATAGTGATTCGCCAAGCATGATGCTTACCCACTAGTTAATTATACATTTAATAACACATTCTTTAACAATGAATTTATTCAAATTCTGATTCCTATAGTTTTTAAGAATATTTTAACATACTTAGATTTTTTAAACCATTTAAAAACTATATGTCATTGGTAGGCAAACTTAATTTTTTTTTAAATTAAATCAACCTTTTACTAAATATAGTATAGTCCTTAAGAATATTTTTACAAAAATATATAAAATAGATAGATGTAATATTTTATATTTACATTTTTTAAAACTTGAATTGATTAATATTTTATAACTTACAATAATATTTAAATTATCATAGCCTCAAAAATTCATATTTTTCAAACCTATTATCATTTGGGCCTATTATCCTCATAAAATATGTATGTTCATAAAATATGTTTGAAACTTCTAGCATTCGATGCATAAACATTCACAAGAAGATAAACTGGCCACTGCCCATAACGATTAAAAGAAAAAATGGCAATTTGCATTTAAAAAAAAAATTGATATCACCTTCACAAGCCACACCTTAAATAGTTTAAATCAAAACATTAGAAAATATAAATTTATATACTTAAAAATTCCAAAAATTAGAATTTAAAATTTAAATAAAGTTTTTATTAAAGGAAAAATGGGAGTGAAAAAATGCTGAACAGTGAGTATACTCGGTGAATCAACCTGTATACCTATTATTATCAATGATTAACGAGCGAAACGAGATTGGACTTACACAGACAATGCATAATATAATAGCAGGCGTTGGTGAATATAAATATACATAATAATACATGCAATATATGTTCATCACCATGAATTTTTTTCTTTCAGTTTTTGACATTTTATCAACTATAGAGATGGGTTACAGTAATGAGTTATTAAAGTAAACATATTATATAGTAGAAATAGTGACGTATGATATATTATACAATATAATATACATATACTTATGCATACTAACAAATCACACATTTGAATTTTGATGTTCGCTATTCAATGAATGAGAGTTCAAAGTATGAAACGTTAATGATCTTGTTGATCTAAACACTAACATTTAAAGTAGTTATTTATGTGGTGATATTTGCTGTCATTGATACAATTTAATGGAATTTAAAGAATTGTAAGTATTTGACTTGTCGGAGGAGATTACCATTATATATCACTGCTATCACACCCATTTGTGTCTATCTTATTATTCTTGTTAGCTATTATAATATATACCCATGGTACTATATCAACTATTTTATTTAAATAAGGATATTATGGTTTGGTTAATGTGTGTATATTAAATTTCATATAAACACGGTACTTCATTACAAATATTTAGATAATCAATGTCAAATTAATGAATTCCAAATTATTGTGTCTTTGATATTCTTTTTATACCAAATAAATTTAACATTATTCCTATCGTTTATCGTTAAGAAAATTAAAATAAATAGTTATTAATGATGTACAACCTGTAATTAGATAGTAGGTATATCATAAATATTATATGTATATACTTGTCATATTGTATTAATACAATTGTTTGCAACTTTGCAAGTATAATATTATATATTTTGTGATAATGTCATGAAATTGTTTATTATTGCTTGCATATATTTAAACACTTAATACACTAATACTAATAATAAAATATTAGTCCTATTCTATATTGTTAAAATGTATGACTAGATGAGTATACCTAATTAATAATGTTCCTTATATAGATTCTGCTGTACCTATTGGTACCCAATAATGGAAACCAACCACATGAACAAATAATATAATTGTAATTTGTATCATGCTAAAAGTAATAAATATGTATAATATGTTTTAAAAGAAATTGCTATAACCTTTATGAATTTATAATTCTACGTACCTACTTCTGTTCTCTACCACTACAGTGGTTTAGGTTATGGCGTGGATTTAGTGAGGGAGGAGCGATCGGGGCGACCAACCATTGGCTGTGTTTTATTATAATTGATTGATGATTTTATATTATCATATACATTATTTGCATTATCTTCAATAAAACAAAATTAATAACGTTTATGACTGTTGTCCAAATTAAAAAAATATATAATTTCGATCCACTTCAGTTCACTTATTATTTCAATATATATATACGATATACCACATACGCATCAGCCATTATTATTAAAATATAGAATCGAAGAAATTCAGATGATATAATCATTACATTTTTTGAATTTGTATTAATTATATATTATACATTTATACAGGAAAAATAGTAAATAGAAAATAATATTACTTTTCATGTACATTTTATCGCTTTTTTAGTTGTAGTATTAAATATTATTTATAGGTACATTTATATTATACCAAAATAATTCCTATTAAACTGTTGGCCATTACTGTTTAAAATATTAAATAAATTTATTCCATTTACTTGATATAATATAATAGTTTATTTGTTAAAAAAACTATACTTATAGTGTATATATACAGATTATTATATTACCTTTTTAATTATTAATAACGATAAACTGTTTACCTAAGAATAAACATGATAAAAATTGATGCTTGCTTACGGTTTTTCACAGTTTTTGTATGATTTTTTTTGGAATATTTCTCAAATACTTCTCGGAATATTGACCAATTACGGACCCTGGTTATCGTCCACGATAAGAGAGTTGTAGCACAAATGTTTTTGAGTTTCATTGCTATTCCAAATAAATGTCTTCTAAAAAAATAAAAAATCATAAATTATTAAATAGTCAATAACTATATTTTTGATGAGAATCAAATAAATGATAATAAATATTAATACATAAAATTAAAATAATTATAAAATAATTAAATTAAAACATAATGTATACCTAATTAATTCAAAAATTAAATTAAATGAAAATAATGTTTAAGGGATTTAAAATAATTGTTAAACTGTAACTGTGATAATATAATACGCATAGTCGTCAGTTCGTCACTAAACAATCGATGTTTATTCAAATGTATAATATTAATTTAATTAACAACAAATTATGTACATTCCACAATGTATTTTACACCTTAAATATTCTCACGAGTAATTTATTCAAATTTTAGTATATTAAAATTAGACAACCATCAAATTTGACATTTAATTAACTTTTATAGATACTATAATAGTGTTTTGCGAAGAATTTGCTTACTATTTTATGAAAATAAATGGTCAAAATGTAATGGAAAAGGGCTGTATAAAATTTAAATAGTCGTATAACTTGTATAAACCATCGAATCAACCATGTATTATATTAAGATAAATCTATGTTTATTAATTGAAAATAAATACATATTCATAAAACACTGAATACTATTAGTAAATATTATTATTATTTAAAAATGTTTAAGTAGATTCTACGCATTATTATATACATAAGTACATAACACGTAATATATATAGGTTTCCAAGGACAACCAAAGTAGATTTTTTTATTTTCTCACTATAATGCTTGGTTTATTTTTAGTTATAACACCAACATATTTTATGGACCCACTCGCAATATAAGCCCACCATCATACTGTATGAGTATGGCGGTCCTACAAAACGTCTGGTTCTACTAAATTGCAAACATATAGACTCTGCGGAGAAAATGTTAACGAGCTCTATTTTGAAACCAGAAAATGTTACTACTTAAAACGAAATTCTTTCTTCGATAACTTATAATTCTAAAATAAATAAACAAATTGAATACACTGCATATTATATTATAATTTAAATTATAATGCACGCACGACACCACCGCGCGGTCGATAAGTGATTATAATAACCATGTATATTGTATATAATAAATATAACTACGTATATAAATGTTAAGTAGAAAACACAATATATATTGTTAGATTCTGGATACACAACAATAATATATTTTTATTTGTAAAAATGATATAATTTTATTTTTTAATGTTAAAACCCAATAAGCCCTTTGATATAATATAGGTATAAGAATGTGCCACTACCTACTTGCTCTAGAAAAGACAGAAAAGACGGCGTAAAAAAATGAAAATTCCATCAAACCAATGATTAGTGAGAGATCTGTCATTAGCTGGGGACAGGTTGTTTGAGGTGTTTATAAAGGAAATTATCAGTTTCCGCCAATTTACCTGTTAGCTCAATTAATAATATCAATCTTTTTCTTCTATTTTTTGAATAATATTCAATATAAATAATTTCGAGTATGGAAATATTGAATAAAATCATTTTAATAAATTTAGCCATAAAAATTGCACAGAATTATGAATTGCAATTTTGTAATCAATTGTTACACATTATTTAGCAATTAATACAAAGTTATGTTAATCATCAATAGGTAATAATGGATAAATAAGCATAACAATCATTTTTAGATTCATGTTCGTGTTTTTTAATTTTTAAAGAATTTTAGACATTTTGAATACGAAAAAGTTCTACCAATGTACATTATTTCAAAATTTTATACTTTTAAAGAAAATATAAATTTGCTTTAACAAAAAAATAATTGTAATAGGATTTAGATAATTTATAATAATATTAAAGAAGTTTTTTTTTTTTTTTTTAGAAATATAAAAAAAAAGTATACAATCTGTATGCAAATATAATACAGTATAAGTAATTTTGTGGATAATTTAATTTTAGAAGTTACAAGTCTTAGAAAATCAACAATATCGTGTAACTCAAAAATACCAATTAAGTTCTTTAGTAAAGTCTGCAGTCTGGTTCGGTATATAGACTTTCGATGATGGGAGAAATATCCCTTTTCGAGTATGAATTGTTGGTATTTAGCCAATAATACAAATATGAGTTAAGACTCCGGCATCCTTGTGTGATACAATCATAGACAAAAGCTTTTTGTTAAAATGAATTGACAATAATATTAAAATAACACAAGTAGTTAAGACATTTGAACACAATTCGCAAGGTATTTTATAGTTTTCATATTTTAAAGTGACTTTTTGTAAACTTCTAGCAGTCCTAACGCTATTAATTTCGTTATTTTTTATTTACCTTTTGCATGGATTTTATTGATGACTCTCAAATTTACTTTTTCCTCTTTAGATTGTTGGACCATACGTTTTTCAAAACAGAGGCGCTTTAGCGATGCTGTTCACCACACCACTCTTTCCAGCTGTTAGTTAGAGCCAGAGCCGCGTTTAACAGGGGTCTAGGGGGGGAATTGTCCCAGGGTGGCAAATTTTT
Source organism: Rhopalosiphum padi (assembly GCF_020882245.1). Taxonomy (NCBI): domain Eukaryota; kingdom Metazoa; phylum Arthropoda; class Insecta; order Hemiptera; family Aphididae; genus Rhopalosiphum; species Rhopalosiphum padi. The sequence continues at coordinate 31,759,862 of NC_083597.1, read as the reverse complement.
GAATTGTAATTTTCTTAAGAGCGGCAACAGAGCTTAACGCGGCACTGGTTAGAGCACTGTATTTGACGAATATAATACATTGAAATTAATGGCATTTTTTTGTCGAAAACCAAGGACGACTTAATAATGTCTTAATTTGATGCAATTTTGAAATTTCTAATTTCTGAGAAGTCTATGTAGTATGTTTATTCAAAATATATTTACTCAAAAGATTATGAAAATGTCTATTTTATTCGAGCAAGGAAATTTGAGGTATTGGAAATCAAAATTCTTCAATTTTTACGTGGATCGGTTATTTATGTGTTGTAGGGTTGGAATTAATACCTACATAGAAAACTGTAACGTGTGCTACAATATGAATTATGTACAATGTTGAGAAAACGTTTTGTGCTACAAGAGAAGAAATTGCTAGCGACCTTCCCTGAAATGGCAGAGCACATCATCAACGTGGCACGTGATAATATAATATAATATATTATGTTATAAATAAAAATATTGTAATAATAATATGCCGCCACAGAAACATAAGCCATGACACGACTTGTTTTTATTTTCCGCGTTATCTGCAGATTCTTCAAGGTTGTGCTGCATGCGCGCTCCGCCGGTTCGTGGCAGTTCAATATTATTATTATTATAGCGCATATACGTCTATGATATACACAATATTATATGTATCATTAATATTATATAATAGTGTTTCCCGGAACGGCCGGAACTATAAAAATCATGGGTATGTCAGTGCGGCCGTTATCACGACAACGGAAATGACGTCATGTTCGAATAACTCCCGCGGGGGGCCAAAAGGCCGCACACATTGTACCGCCGCCGTCATTCAGGTCGTCGAAATATTATATTAAACATATTATAATAAAATGTAACAACATTATAAAAACACATTCGGCACACGTTTTGTACAAGCGATCGGGAACACGCTGCATATGCTTTACAATAATAATAATATTAAAATAAACTAGCCGTTCTTTTTCCAAAAATCAATAGAAATACTTAAATACATAAAACAATGCTATATATATGTTATTATAATATGTATTTGTATTATACCTAAATAGTAAATTGTATAATATAATATTGGTCTTTCCTACATGTGTATACGTCTATAAAATAAAGGTACGCATCAAAATCCCTGACGAAATGATATAATTATTTAATCTATTATTTCATTGTAAAAGGTGATTCGAATGCGAGTCTTCCTTCAAGCCATTCATCGCCTGTACTATAATTCTTTCTTCAAATTTAAGTATTGTGGGTAATGTATAGAATATAGTAAATCAATAATAAACACAGGGCCGGATTTAGGGGAGAGCAATCGAGGCGACAGCCCCGGGGCCTCCACAATAGTGACTTCGGAAAAAAAATCCGTTTGTTCACACTTAAATGTAATTTCTTGTTTCCGATTATAATTATATATATGTTTGTTAAATACTAATAAAAGAAAAAGAAGAATCTACTTTGAAAAAAAAATTGTTTATATATATATACATTTTTTAATTATAGATGAATAAAAAATGAACAAAACATTGTAAGTACTATAAATCTGCATAGGAAATTCAAACAGTCGCAGATCTTAGTAAATTCTGATTAGTGATGTTCAAATTCAGAAATTTGAATTTTTAGTGATTTTTCAAAGGAAATTTCTTAAATTTAATTATATTAAAACGAAACCTAAAATGGTATACAATAGACCTTTGTCTCTTTTGACAATATATAACGATAGAATGGCATATTTTATAAACTATACAGAATAATTACTATATTTTAGAAATTGTATTTTACATTTAATTACAAATCTCTCTCATTCGTTTGGTTTTATACATTATGATCCGTCTATACGTGTTAATACGAATGTAATCGGTAAACTTAGATTCCACCGTATTCCATATGATAAAAAAAACACATTAAAACGTTGTCGTTACAGAATAAATACAACTTTTTAACCGGGCTTATTATAGACGCACGTATGTTTTTTTACGATAAACGGATCATCCACGTCAAAAAATTGAATTCCCGAACATTTCATCCCTGGAAATATCGAAAGAAGACAGGACATTTGGTACCCATGAAGTATTATATAGCCCCCTATCATGGGACGTTTGGGGCATTCGGCGTATTTTGATTAAAGAACGTTTGATCTGCGATTTTTAAAACATAATTTTGTATTAATTTTTATTTTAATAATACACATTATATAAAGTTTTGGAATCAACTCAATTTTTATTATAACATAGATAATTTAATATATGGCTTACAAACTCCTGGGGCCATATATCCTATCTAAATATTTTCCGGAGAAAAACGTCCTAGATTCGGTTTCTAATTTCTATATATAGCGCAGTGAAAACGTCGGCTTGAGAGTCGCTTGCACCGTCGCCACAACAAACGACAAAGGTTGTGATGTACATTATATATTATTATATAGGCGTTGTAGACACAATAATATATAGCCAAGTCATATATTATGATGTGAACAAAATTCCGCCTCCTCGCGCTGAAAACCAAAATAACGTCGCCGGACATTCTAAATAGCTGGACGCGCGAAAAACCGTTCGACAATAATTATTTTACAAATTCGGCGGGTTCGAGCGGCGGCGCGCATCGATTCAAATTGTCCCGAACACCTGACGCACGTCGTTTACATCTCGAAAATGTAGGCATATACTTCGGCGGCGACTCGCATAATATAATAACCTACACGTAAAACGCACACACGCCGTTTATTATATTATTTGTATATATTATTATGCACATCAAAAGAGAATATTACGTTACGCGCATACAATATGAAAACGTATAATATTATTATGTGGCTGCAACGGCAGCGGACACGACACACGCGCCAAACCTCGTGCGCGCCGAGAACCGCTGTTTCCGCGCAGTGGCAGATGGTATATATATATATGATTATTATGCATGCACGTGTGTATATGTGTGTACGCGTGACCTGCAAGTGGCGGGGCTGCAGCAGTGTCAAGGTGGTAATATTATAAGTTGCACCTTGTGAGATGACGATAATAATGTGATATGCGCCTCCGACTGCTGTGTTGCGATGCAGCAGTGTCACGACGGCCGTGCAGAAGAAAACGCCGGGAAAAGACCCTGCTCGGGATCTTGGGGTGTGTGCGTGTGTGTCTGGCGGTGGAGAAGGGGGGTAAGAGTGAATGAAAAGAAAAAATAATACGCGTTTAACAATAATAATAAACTTAGGTACCTACCTATATACACATCGACTGTATTTAATAATATTATGTGTGTGTGTGAGAAGCAGCTGCCGAGCGCGCTTGCTGCCGCGTCTCACAATATATATAATATGATATAATATATAATAAGACAAACGGGCGGGCAGCTGTCCTCCGGACCTTTTTTTTTTTATTCTTTTCTTATACATGAACTCTGCACGCGCGCCCGTCGCCAACACTTTTATATACATTATACCTACACACATCTACCGGCAGTGGCGGCTTACACACATAGATGTATATACGCATGTATATAGGTACGCGCAAGAGAGAAATAATATAATTATTCGTATTTATGTACATATATACGTATACACATGGCTCGTGTATGCCCGCGTTTTCTGGTAATATATATAAGGTATAAGTATATATATACTGCAGCGTTTGCCGGGCGGCGCCCCCTTGTACATCCGCGCGCAGCTGTCGTCTTTTTCGGGTTATTTTTTCCCCGCCGCGATGACGAGCGGAGAAAAAAGAGCGCACGAAAGAAACCGCCGGGGTTCGGCAGCGCGTGCCCTCAGAATACATATTATTATTAAGTGTTTGATAAATACAACGAGAACCGGAACACCTCTGTATATAATATACGCAACGCCGTTACTGGTATAAGGGCAGACCGGTGAGCCGCCGCCGCCAGGTGCATTCCGCCGCGAGTTCACGCCTAGTGTATTTTTCTTTTCTCGTCCACACATCCGAGGGTTAACGTTTTTCTATCTTTCTCGATCGGTCGCGTCTTGTCACACGAGCGACTTTTTACTCACGATATGTTTCCGTAGAAATTCGATTTCTGTATACACAACCGATACCCTCTCGTATACGTATTTTATTTCTAAGTATACCCACGTACGTTCCAATTGTATTTTTCTGAACCTATACTTAGTATATTTTATAATTAACTATATATTACTTATGTACAGAGACACACATTATATAGGTCTATAAAGGGCATAGACATAAGCAAGTCTTCGGCAGTCTTGATAACAAGATATCGAGGATGAGGTCTAGCGGAAATATATACTTAACTCATTCTTCTGAAGTACCATAAATTTAATATCAATACATACAAAATCAAAATGGTTAAACGCTTAAACGAAATTATATTATTACATATTATAAAAGTTTTTTCCTTCAAAAAAAATTATTATGTAAGTTAAAGAAAATTATAATGAGGGACTTTGTAATACATTTTTAAAACATTTATAGGTGCAAGAAAAATTGTCAAATTAACTAAAATCGATAAAAAAATAAATCAAGTACAACATTTGAAATATATACCTAAAGCGAATAAAAGAATTAACATTTTTGGAAAATGATGTCTAGAAAATTTTGAGGCATTTTGTGAAAATTTCAAGTTTCTATAATTATTTTTTTTTGAATTACAATAAATAAAAATAAATACATATGACCCAATACCGTTAATATTCCTATTTTTTGTTAGTTTTTCTCAATTATTTAGAAAAGTTCTGGTATTCCCAATATTTGACCCCTTTTAATCCCTCTCTCCGCGGAAAAAAATATACAAGCTATTTTACTATTAAGTATGAGTAATGTGAGTTGTGAGGTTGTCCAATTTTGTCCACTTATAAAATAATGATCCTATTTTTTTACAATATCACATATAGGTAACCCGTTACTATATAGGTACTCGTAATACTCACTTATATTAGCCCTCATTACATGTTACTCTAGCACATGCACAATGACGATTTGACTATCCGATTGAACGTGAGATTTAAAATTTAATAAAAACGTATTTATGTATAACTAAAATTTTTGGAGAAAGCGTATCGAATTCATTTAGGTAATTCATAATTATTACGTTCGGTAGACTGTAATTCAATTTAAACATTTCACTTTTTGATTTTAGTTCACCACCGCGTAAGTTTCGTAGTATTAAAATACACCTCAACATCGGTATTTGGCACTCAAAGGAATTCTACACTCCTTTTCTGCAGAATACAATAACGTGCAGCGTTCATTCTATGTAAAAATAAATAATAAAACGTGTACGTATACGCGTATACGCATTATTGTATTAGTCTACAGTGGAAATATATACAGAGATACATAAATAATAATATATATAATTTATGATGATGTGTGTTGCAATGATGTGTTATTGTCGACCTAACACTTTTAGGGATTATACAGAAGTTTCATAGAGCACTCCTTTAAATTATAATTTGAGCACTGATTGTATTTTAGAGAGGTCGTATTTAAGTGTTTGTTGAAAAATCTATACTACAATCTAACTTCAATGAAATTGAAAAGGGATATTAGAAAATGGTGTATAAAAATAAAATATATAATACAATATCAACCAATATTGGGTAAACGGTAAACGATAATATTATTGTAATGTTTAAATTAAAATAATGATAATGAATATTATACATAACTTTTCTATCAATTATATTTATATTTTATTAAACCTATACATAGGGTAACTACGTAAGTACAACTGTACATACGTTCACAACAGTCTATTTTTTTTTCAAATTTTATGTCTTTAATTTCACATACGTTTAAGTGTTTAACCAAAAATAATTTATACAACTTAAAATATGTAATTATGGTTCGTCGAAATAAATTTTTATATTATGTTTGGTATATCATTTTATAATTACACCAAAATTGGGTATACTATAGTTTATTAGTTTCTGTAATACGTATATTATACGCACAATTCACAAATGCAATATACATAACCAGCTGTCTTACATTTTAAAGTTTAAATTAAAAATCCAAGAAAATATTATGTCGATTAAATTATTCAAAAATTGTATGTTTAATATTAATAAATTTGACGCACTAACATAAACTGGAATCAATAGATGTAAAATCAATTTATAAGCATGTATCATAAATTAAAAATTATATGCTTGAAATCGAGAATAAATGCTTTAACCATGATGATCATATGAGAGACCATATTAATATCACTGTGGTGTAAGAACTTAACATTTTTTTTTTTTTTTTTTAGAACATAAGTCAACTTATCAAATAAATTTCAAAATATTTAAATAAATTATAATAATGTATGATGATATACAATATTACACACATATATATATATATATATATAATATACATGCATCAATATATTATAGTCTAACACCAGAACAATATGTAATACATATAGATTCTATCTCTATATGTACTATTATTATAATCGTTCGAATATAATATTATACATTATTAAAGGTATGGCGTTTACGCTCCCGTGGAGAGAAGCCATAACAGAACACATAATATATAAGTGCCTAAAATGTAACATATACACCTGAATGCTCGAGCTGAGACTAAAAAGAACAACGCTGATTTTTAACAGTCAATTGGTTTTGTGGGTTTAATGAAATTATTACAGTCCATGATTATTATTTTATTATACACGCCGTACGCGTCCTACGCGCGTGTATTTAGGCATACTTTCAGCATTCCTTTATATCAGGTATATATTTGAGGTGTTTAATACGAGCGCTTTTTTTTATCCATTTAGTAGTATATACTCGTATAATAAGTAAATCATTAAGGTTTAATACGTTCGTAAAGCGAGAACATGCTAGATTATTATACTGTATAATCTATACACCGACTATACCTGTGTGGCTGTGTATTAAGTAGATACGCGAATTTTCAGAAATATTATATACATATGTGTAATTTTTATAAGTTAAACATTATATTTGAAATAATAAAAAAAAATAAAATGCTTAGAAGAGTAGAGTATTTTCTATAGATAAATTACAGATGATGAGTGTACTAAAATGTTGCGAGGTTCTTTCCTACTCTGCAGTTCATGACTCAATAACTATACTTTAAATATTTATAAGTCATTATTAATTTAATCGTGAGTTAATCATTCAAAATTCATTTATATTAAAATTTCCAGGAAAATTTTTTTTTATAAACATTGTTTTGAACCTAAATCAAATTATGTAAAGAAAATATTTCAACCGAAAACGTCGATACTTAAAAAAATACCATATATTTATAACTTTAAAATAATCACCCTATACTTATAATATAATAATATACGCAAGTGCGTAATACGTATAAACTGTTGTGTATTTTTATTGAAAAAATGATGAATTCTAATAAGCAACGCGTGCGCATATTATATTATAATATAATATACTTACATTATTTACTTACGTTGAATGAGAACATCGCATATTTTTAGAATATGTAACATGCATCACCATAGCTATCATAATTCATAGGTATATCTATATATATATACTGCGACGACGTGCAGACAATAGGAAAGACGCCGCGGATTCAAATACGTGTGCTACTCACTACTCAATCATCACAATTATTATTCTCTGCATACAGATTAGTGAGCGAGAACGACGCACACGTGTTTAATATTCTTGGCGTTACCGGTCGGCTTTTTCGACATTGCGACGGGGGAACCGATGATTCGATGCTTCCTAACATAATATAGAAACCTTACCTGTAGTGTACGGTGAAAAAAGTTCATCTGTGTCACATATTTTTTTGACGTTGTTTCTTATGAGCTACGGTCGATGACGACAATTACAAAATATAATTGAATATTATGTATACTACATAATTAATCACTATCAATGCATTGAATATAATAATAACAATATATTGCTTATATCGTTCTTCTCTTCTCCTCTAAGTGGTATATAAAGAAAGTAATCCAAATGAATACACTTCATCAGTGGGAGAAGGAATAGAAAAAACTGTCAACCAAACCTAACGAACCATTACAATATCTTAGTTTTTTTCGTCAACACCCCTAAAAAGTGTTACTTTTATCAACTGACTGCAGAATACGTTATAATACACGCATCACTCACTTAAATCCAATAAAGAAAAAAAGACACTCTTATTTTCATATGTTGTGGGATCGTTCTTGCAGTAAAACGCATTCTAACCGAATGCAGAATATACAACTATTAGGAGGGTTAATCTCCGATATCCTAATTAAAACATTAAACCTAGAACCTAACAACATTTCCAAATTCATCATATTCTAATCATATATTAAATGTAATACAAATCCACAAATCAATAAAACACAATAAGTCAATAACTAATATTACTAGTATTATTTAGTATTACGTTATTTAATATTTATATTTTTTTAAATAAATTATACAGTATACTGTGTATACTAGAAGTTTAGAAAATTCTAAATTTGTTATTGCTATTAACTGTATAATCTTTATATTTAAATATTAATGTAATATTACGTCCAATGGCCACAGATGCCGTGGACAGACTTTTAATAATAATAAAAAATAAAAAATACCTACTGAGTACTTATTTGTCTGATACATAAAATAAAAATTATATTAATTTTAATTAATATTTGTTTATTCGTTTCCATAATATAAAACGTTTACCTTATCATATTGAATAAATCATATTCGATATATGATGCATAATTGTAAACTTATTGTTAGTTATGTATTATATAGTCTTTATTAATAATTCAGTAACATTTTAAAATTTTTAATTACCTCACGGGTCTGTGGGACATCGACTATTTAGCATCCTTTAAATTGAAATCTGAAGAGGAGTGAGGACCTATGCTATCTGTGATTTGAACTTTTGAAGTCTACATTTTTATCATTAATTATTATACAATTGTATAATTGAATCACTCATACGAGAAACCGTTTTGCTCAAAAAAATGGAATCATGCTTTATTTATTAGATATTTTATATACTATATGAAAATCTAATATCTATACATTTTAAGAGAACTCTGACTTATTTTACATTAAAAATAGTTTTATTAGCGGTGAAAATAATAGTAATCAAAAGAAAATTTTGTTAGTCCAGGCCCTGGGACATGCTAATTTAATTTCTTTTTGATAAATTTTGGTTTCTCAAACGACTGATTAAAATTCTGGCGATAGGCGTAAACATATAAGTTAAAGGTGAATTTTTATCACGAATAGGTAATTCATTATATTAAAAACTAATATAACATTTTTAAAAATATATTATTTTAAGTTTTTACTTGTCTTTACGATGACAATTTTTTCAATTTCATATTCTGTAGCAGAAAAATATTCAAAGTATTTTCATTTGTATAAATCTAATTTCGACGAGCAATTTTTGAGTTATAGGTGTTCACAAAGTTTAGATGAGTAAAGAACCTCTGTGCTACTCCACTCCGCATATGTGTGAACATGTCAAAATTAAGTGAATATTTTATGAAATCATGCAATATTATTGAAAATTACATATTTTCTATAGATAGTTACGCTATATATATAAATTTGTTTTAAATATTTAGTTGTATGTACGCGATTTACATATTATATGCAATTAAAATTATTGATATGAGCGACACACTGATACGTAAAATATGAAGAGGTATTAAAGCCCACAATTTATAATAATAAACTATTATTTTTTTTAAATAATAGCTAACTACCTAGGGTTAAAGTACGTAAATTGTACACTAACTATAAAGACTTTGATGCTGTTCAAATAAAAAAATATATATTGATAATTTACGTTATAACTTGTTTGGGTTGTTTCGTTTCGTAGTACCAATGTGAAATTATTACAATTCAGATTTAAACAAATTCGTAATAAAGAGAGATTTTTAATTGAAATCTTTTTCTTGCAAATTACTACAATATTCTAAGAAACGAGCTTTTTGCTCTAAATACGTAAATTTATAATTAACGCTTATACAGTTAAAATAAACGTTTCAATGAATATTCATTAGCATGTTATTAGATGTTACAGCGAGGATCGAGGAATCAGTATAGCTTAAAATAAATGTATAAAAACTTGTATTTATATCTATAACTAATAGGTAAAATAGCATTATAATAAATCCAAATGTTTTAGACAAAAACTTCACTGTAGATAGTAACGTGTTTCATATAGGTAGTATATTGTAGTAATGTAGAATTATATTTTATCAAATTTTAAACGATTAAACGATATTGAGTACATATATCCATGGCTATACCGAAATATATCCTATATATTCGTCCATTTTCAGGCAATAAACATTACAAAATTATAGATTGATATACTGTATACAACATGCTGGGTGATGCTTCTAATATAATATTTTGTAAGGATATGTTAACGATTGCTCGATTAAGATATCTTGTTGTAGATTAATTCACATATTATTAATGTTACATGAGTATATTATTTATATGATAATATTTTTAGTTCCACTGGAAATTGGCTAATTAAGTATAAAAGATACCTATATAATTATTTTGGTTTCCACGACATTCATCTCTCTTGGCTAATAGCTAATTAAATAATTTATGTTATTTAAACCACTTTAATATGGAAATATTCATATTACATTAGGTAATAGTTAATTTAAGTTGTATTAATATATTATAGTTGATACAAAAAAAGCAGTAATATTTTATTTATTGTATAAACATATTGTACTAATGTATTTTAAATTTTTATAAAATAACACGATAAAATTCTGTTAAATAATTAATAAATTAGAAGAACTTTTTTACTGAGTTAGTCCTAGTAATATACTATATAATATAAACGAACATATTAAACAGTTCATAAAAATATTATATAATGTATTGTGTGGTTAAGGATAATATTCTTAAATATTTGTTTGTATAAATAAGTTAAACAAATTTAGTAGTTATCAATTTGTAATTAATTATCCAATTCAGACGTTTCCAAGTTTATAAATGAGTGAAGAAACGGGTCATATACAATTTTTAGAGTATAAAATTATACAGTAATTATTTTTTTCCGTGTAGCTTTTCGAGGCTTTGAGCTAAGAAAATAAATTAATTTGTTTTATGATATATATACATATAATATAATGTTATATTTTTTTTGTTATTACTAATTCTGTTCATATTATTATACAAGTCTAAACATTTTTAGTTTTCCTTAAAACTATACAATTCACATTTATATAATTATTATGTACTTATTGTCGATTTTTCATTTTTTAACATTTATAATTTCTTAATATATTATCATTATGTTGATTAAAGTTGAAGGTCTTAGTTTGGAGATTCCTCAGTTAAGTTGATAAATTTTATAATCTAATAAAAACTTTTTTAATTAAAATCGAATATAAACAGTAAGTATACGAGTATTTTAATAAAATATGAAATAGGTACCTATTAAATAATAAATAGTATCTACATTTCAATATTTTCTATTTTTTGAATCTGATTATAATTTGTTTACGTCAAACTGCTTTAATATTTGTATTAAAATTTTAATACTATAAGCTGTAGTATAATGAAACCATAAAATATATGTTAACGAAATTTTTGAAACCTTATCTTTACACTTTGTCTATGAAGATTTTGGATCAAAATGTAAAAGTCATTAGAGAAAATAATTTTATGTTCTGTCTATAATTAAAAATCTATAACATAAACATAGTTATTTTCAACGTGTATAGCAAAATCACTAGTAAAATCATTGCATAGGTGACTTATAATCAATAACAAGAAACCTGATAATGCATTGTAATTTGTGTAGTTTATTTATTGGGTTTAAAAAAAAAAACAAATGTTTAGGACTTACCTTGTCTTAATGAATTTATTGTATTCTTTGATTATTATATTTCGAGTAAGAAATATCATTATCACAAAAGTTAAAGTGTATTAATTGAAGGGTTGGTTTTGAAAAATAATCCGGTTTAAGGACATCGATATCTTGGTATGTAGGAAACATTTTTATACCCAAAGTAGTTTTAAATTCAAAACATTCAGATTCTTGACATTATCTTATCAAAACATAAGTGCGTTAATCTTTTTAAGAATTATAATATTGTGTAGCATTAAACCTCATGTATATATAAAATACATAAAATGTTCATTATAAACTTGTATTCTTTAGCACAATAATACTACATATATCTACTTCGTTATATTGTTCACAAGTCATAAGCATATACGACTCACATACAGGTGTTTTAAATTCAAAAACAACCCCAAAACATTTATTGGGGTATTAAAAACTATTAAG